>NC_092800.1:42876368-43058233 GCF_918797505.1 Bemisia tabaci | reverse complement strand
TTCGAGCCCGTTTTCTCAAAACTTCATTTTTGCACTTACTGCCCTCTTCGCTATCACGGCAGTGCCTGACGCATACATCCAAGCACTCGCAATGTTCCCGCCACGAAATCAATTCGGAGTAATCGGTGAGTGACCGGTCCATCGATCGATCTATCGATCAGCGTGAGAAAATTAAGTGTCATAAAAACAGAGATTACTCCGAGCTCGGGTTATTATTAGTTCCGAGATATTTTTAATTGTGTTTCTGAGACGACCTCTCAATATGAGTTTGTTTACACTCGTCTCGTAGCTCGCGGAAAAGCCATTGAGCTCGTCCGGTGAAGTATGGCCCCCGCTAATATTCCGATTGACGTCACACGCTTTCGCTTTAGTCGCCGTGGGAGCGATCGATGAAAGAGTTGGGAATCGCAAGCGTACCCGATCTTCAGCGATGTTTAAGCTCGTTATCACTAGAAGCTCAAAGTCCTCCCTGAAAGTCGCACTGTTCTAGTGACTCGCTTCTCGGATTCTCCTCGAGTAAGCTATCGCGTCTTCGGCCGGTCATTTTTATTTTTAAATTGATCGATAGGATTTTTTATTTATTTTTAGTCTCGTGCCATGAGTTTTTTTTTTCCTTTTTCTTTTCTGATGATGAGTCGTTTTTGTTTACCAAAAAGAGCGAGACAAGGACCAGTACCTCTACTAAGTTTCGTTACTGCATCAAATGTCAGGCCGTCTCTTTCGTATTTTTTTTTTTTTTTTTTTTTTTTTTTTGCGTTTGTAACTTTTTTTTCAGTTTTTTTTCTGTTTCAAAGTTTTTTTACTATCGCAAAGAAAGAAAAATGATAACTGGCATAAAGACGCGCAGAGAATAAAAATAAATCAGAAAAACTTATCCTGAAAAATCTATTAAAGGTTGTCACAGTCGGAAAATTTCAAATACCGGGAAATGTCAGGAAATTTTAAAAAGTCTGATAAAAACTGGAATCGTCAGGGAAAATGACGAAAATTCCAGGGAAAAATTTCTGTCGCCGTTATTTCGTTATTTTAAATCGTGTCTTTTCAAGCATCTGGTCTATCCTCAATTGTCAGGGAATTTTACCAAAATGTGACAGAAATCAAGGAAATGTCAGGGTATGTCATTTTCTCAATTCTGGGGCAACCCTGTCTAATTCTCACTCACAAAAAGCCCATAGCCCCCCTCCCCTCCATAGTGTTTAGCATGCATGGGTTCTGATCTGTGAATGTCTTTCAAATTCAGAAAAACGATGAATTTTCCTAAAAATTCGGCATATTGTAGTACCGAATGGGTGCATTTTTGGAGAAAACTAAAATTTCATTGGCAAGGTATCCAGCATCAGGAAAAACCGGAAAAGTATCAGGAATTTTGGCAGATCAGGAATAAATCAGGAAAATATAAGGACAATTTGAAAAATCGGACGTTTTATCAGGAATTTTTCTTACGCGAATCTCCTCAGCGGAGAGGTCTTACTGCTTTTTGCCTACCGTGCCAGGAGTCGTCGCGCCGTCTTTGTTTCCGATAATTTCTTACCCTTTAATTTAACTTTATCAGAAAATTTAGTTTCCGCATGCATTTATGCATCATGTACAGTTTTTACGAGGAAAATCAGGAAAATATCAGGAATTTTCAAAATGAAAAAATTAGGAATTTTTTATAAAATATCAGGAAAATATTACGATTTTTCAAAATTAAAAATTACTAGACACCCTGATAGGAGATGGTAGGTAGGCTGATTTTAACCCATACAACGCTCTCCTGCAGTCAAGTGGTTTAACCCTGGTATACCCTGTATACTATTCCGTGATCGTAAGGATAGTATTGATCCTGCGCGAGGAGGCGTGCAGAGCCTTGGAAACCCAATCCGACAAGAAGAGGCGTCTGTTCATAATTTGAAGTGTAAACAAAACCTAATTTGTAAACACGTGCGCCATGCTCAAGTCCCGGTTCACTCGTAAACGGGTCTCATCAGTTATGCTTAGCGCGTATCTCCAATTTTTTACTCCATCTTCTCCATATCGTATGCTTCTACCAACGCAATGCTCTCTATTTATCAAACATAGGCGAAAGAAAACTTGAGAAATAATTTGGATTTAGCAAAAATATGGCTGTTTTCTGCATAGTACGAAGCGAATTCTCATGAATTTTCATAGGCCTCAGTTGGAGCGCGTTTAGCAGAAAGGAACCAAGCCACATCAGCTATTTCCAATTTTTTCTTCTTTTTTTTTTTTTTTTTTTCTGAATGAATTTTATTTAAATATAACGCAACTACTACAAGTATTTCCTTGTATCTATCTACATGGTTTAAAACTAAAACTGAACAAATGGGCCTGTTGCATGCAAGAGATACAGCCGCGCGAATAGACTTTTTAGAGGTTAAATGACACGAAAATTACGATGGTCACATTAAAAAAGTCTGAAATACACGCCTTACTGCGCAATTTGCGTTGTTAGGAACGCGCTTTTTCAAATTTCCCGCGTCTGGGGGCAGTTTTCTAATCACCGGAAACGAGCAAACGGCGGGCTCGGTGATTTCCGGAAGATGCCGAGTCGTTGTTGTTGTTGTTATTTTTTCCTTCAGTTTGTTTACAAACCCAACGTGATCTCATATTGTGGTCCATATACGCTTTATGCGGTAACCAAATCGATCAACTTTTAAATATCCAACGCAATCCTTTTACATTTCATTTCACGATGTCACGAGCTCCGATTTTTAGGTTATAATGTCAGTTTTAGTTAACCGGAAATAACCGCGAGTTGCCGTTAATTGTTTCCGTTAGAAAACTGCCCCCAGACGCGGGAAATTTGAAAAAGCTCGTTCCTAACAACACAAATTGCGTAGTAAGGAGTGTATTTCAGACTTTTTTAATGTGACCATCGTAATTTTCGTGTCATTTAACCTCTAAATAGTCTATTCGCACGGCTGTATCTCTTGCATGCAACAGGCCCATTGCATTGCTTTTACATGGTAACGTTAGATAATACGATGATTATCTGAAAGAACAGGAATTGTAAAATTCTCTGCCTTCTTTTCTAGAGATATTAAAACATAAAGGTTTTTAGTTTAAATGTTTTATTTCCAAATTTAGCTGGGCAATTTAATTTTTTTTAGAAAAGGACGTTTTTGCAGATTCCTTTGAAAATGTCAAGGAATTTGCTTTTTTTACGCAGAAACTTGACCAAAATTTGCACAAAAGTTCGCACGACCGTTGTCGTGTTAAAATTAAATTGCCCAGTTAAATTTGGCAATAGCTGATATTGGTTGATTCCTTTCTGTTTAATGTGCTGGTTACACGCTCAAATTTCCATCAATTTCCGATCAAATGGTGACTGGTGCGCACCATCTACCATCAAATTTCTGCGGCCTGCAAAAATTTGATGGTAGATGATGGAGCTGTGAGGCTCATCCTTCATCTGATTTCCACACAACCGTGCTTATTTCATGCTTACCTCAATCAACACGCTGTTTTAATTAATTTTACTCATCAATCTAGATAACTCTCGACCGCCATCTTGGTCATCATTTTGATCGGAGTTTGACGGAAATTTGAGCGTGTAACCAGGCGCTATCGCGGTCCAGTTATTGCAGCTGCGCAATCAAAGGTGCCCGCGGTCCAAAAAATTTCCCGGGCCCAAAGTTCCCACTTCCTCAGAACCAGTTCCCCCCTCCCCCATTAAGTATTTTATGCTGGAGAGGCCGTGAACCTTTCAACTGAGGGTGCGAGCTCACCGCGGTCTATTTTGAGTGCGGCGTCGGTGAAGAACGGCCGTCGGCGGCCTAAATTGAGAGCTTTCAAGAGGCCAAACTGTACCGGCAGCCCTCGGACCCCGAATTGGCGACCCTCGTGCCAGTGGCAGCCATCAAGTTGGCAACATTATTTTTCTTACGTTTAAAACCATCATAAATAATTGATGTTAAGTGAGGCAGCCTGTCTCGACAGACGTCAATCATACACGTTATTTGGACCTATTCGTGCTGGAAGGAACTATGTGGCTGCAAGTGAATTCTAGCTCAAAAAGAACTATTATTTAGCACCTGCACCCAATGCAGATAGTTCTTTTTTATTTACCTGATTCATTTGCACATATTTCGTACTTCCGCGTATTCACAATTTCGAAGTATGGTTAGCCATGGATTATTTTCTTTACAAAATTGTATTTTACAAGAAGTATCGAAAGAATCTGATCAAATTTTGGAAGGAAATTCCTCACAAATAAAGACAGAAATACGACGGAAGAAATGCCATTGGTCGACTGTCGATATCGATCATTGAATATTTTAATCACCTTCACAAATGCGTAATTTTGCTTAAGTAGGAGAAACTATGACTCTGATAATCGTAGCTGTGTTTTTCAGAATGAATCATAGATTTAGTAAAGCATTACAACCATCAGAGAAGATACTTTTACAATTTTTATAAATTACCTGATGACTATACAGTGCTGTAGTAATCGCACCTTACGATGAAAATACAACTGTTATTGGTAATAATCATCTTCGATAAACAGTTCAATTTGATATCATAGGTAGGATCCTCGAAGTTCCACGAGTATAATTTTCTTCCTCGTGTACCTATGATGGTTTTTCATGATATTCACTGAGAAAAAAGTCTCTTGGATCCAGAGTTCAGACTCTTGAAAAATTCACCAAGAAGAAATACTCTTGATTTAATCGGGTTTTTTGCTTGAATCGAGAGCCGAGCCTCCTAATTTAAGCGGATTTCTTTTTGGTTCAAGCAAAAATTCGATTGAATCAAGAGTACTTTTTAAGAGTCTGGACTCGGAATTCAAGAATTTTTTTTTCCTGCAATGAAAAAGAATTATGGCACCGTCTACTTTAAGTCTACTTGACTTTTTACCAAGTGATACTATTTAGCTAGTTGTACTCGCCAGAACTCAGGCGATACACACCAATAATATGGTAAATACTACCTCATAGTCAGGTGTTTATTACCATACTCACTGGAAAAAAAACACATTGGATCTAGAGTCCAGACTCTTAAAAACATCGACAAGAAAAAATACTCTTGATTCAATCAGATTTTTGCTTAAATCCAAAGGAAATCCGCTCAAATTAAGAGGTTTGGTTCTTGATTTAAGCAAAAATCCGATTGAATCAAGAGCATTTTTTCTTGTCTATGTTTTTAAGAGTCTGGACTCCAGATCCAATGTGTTTTTTTTTCCAGTGCTCGTACTACTGTGCAGGGTATGGTAAAATCAACCACACTTTTTCTTTTCAGTGCAGTGCTCCTGCAAGGAACACGCGCGCAAATACAAATCCTCCGAGCAGATACGTGGTTCTCCTCTAAAACCACTTATTTTTCCCCGAGGCAAGGCACTTTGATTAACACATTCTCCCAAGTGTAAATTCACTTTTCCTTCCACAGCGCAGCGCCAGCTCATGAACGATTGGTGGCTCGATATCATTCCTTTTATCTCCTCTTTTTTTCCGCGCATGCATGAGCGATCCGCGACTCGGCTGCAAGAAGTGCATGACTTTAAAAGCATGCTGACTGACTGTGAATAGGTCGCGGATATGAGCCGCGTCGGGGATATTTGCGCGGTTCTGAATGTATGCAGAAATCCGCAGCAACCTTGCATCTTCTAACATCCTCCTTGTTCGCAGCACCCAGCCCCCCTCCGCCCCCCCGCTTCCACCTTTCTCATTGTTAGAGTCAGTCGTGATTACAGCTGACTCCCAGTGGCTCCTTCTGCTCGGTCAGCCTTTCATCCGTGCGCTCGCATAACATCTTTCCTCCAGCGTAAGGGCGTGTCTCAATTTCAACGTGAGCCCTAGTCTCCGTATGACTTTATGCGTTCCAGAGCTCACGTGGATATTAAGATATGCCCTTACGCCGGAGGTACGACGTTAAGTCGGGCGGTGGCGCTAAGTCGAAACGACGTATCTCTATCGCGTTACGAGTCGACGATCGTGTGATCTTACACGGCCATTGGGGTTCGTAAATAGGGGCACGAAAATGAATGAGAAATGCGGTTGGATCTCGCGTTTTTCTTGGAGCCGAGGCGGGTGCAAACTGCAAATCCTCGGGAAAATGCGGGATTTTTCGCTGGCGATTCGCTTGAACTTGGCGGGAATTCGTGGGATGTCTCCTGTGAACTTTGGATCGTGCTCTGGCTAATTGCTCGGTCCGGTCGTAGGTGCATTCCGATCAGTCTGCGATCGGCTCTTGGAGATTCTCGTGGACCCGACTGTAGTGGAGGGGGCTGGGTTTGTGGGGCGTCTGCTGATGCGTTTACATGCCCGGTATGAGTGGTAAATGGACTACATTTTGCAATTTGGAACTATAAATTCCAGCCCGGTTCAAAAACAACGTATGTGCTATTAGTTTCTCTATGCATATACGTGTTTTTTCAGATGAGCCAGAATTTATAGTTTCAAATTGCAAAATGCAGTCCAAATATTTCAAACCGGAAAATCTTGTGTCAGTTTTGAGCATTGGCGGATCCAGCAAATTGGTAACGTTGTTTTTTTTTCCTATTTAAACCCATGGAAATATATCGATTCTCGGAGGGGGCAGTTGCTCCGACAAGAATCGATTATTCATCTCAGGTTTGATTGGAGGAAAGCTAGTAGTGGTGTCATCGCTAGATCCGCTTCCGGGTCTGAGACACGCAACTTATAAAAGGTTAGACTACGTGGAGCGTCTTTTTTTAAATAGGCCCAAGCGCTCAAAACTCATGAGCTGTGGGAGTCATCACAGAAAAGGAAAACGAACACTCAAAATCATTTGCCGGAGCAGTAAATTGAAGCCATGGCTCCAGCAACCGGAACTTTCGGCCTCTGATCCCGGAACGGACGGTATATATATACGTATTGCCCGTAACTTGTTTTTTCAGTGTGGGAATTTCGACCGATTCGGAGAAGGAAACCTGGAGAAGGAAAACAAATTTTTACCGCCGAATAGAATCCATATTACTTATTTTCCCACACTGAATAAAAAGTTCGGTAAATCCGAGCTAGTTAGGATCATATAGAACCACGATTTTGTTCGGTACACACGACCGAATTATCCGGTCTGCTCAGCCGAACTGTTCGGTCCACTGAACCGAACTTGAAGAATTTATTATGGTTCGGTCGCACAAACCGAACAATTCGGTTGAACAGACCGAATAATTCGGTTGTGTGCACCGAACAAAACCTGGTTCCGTACTTCCGTATGGATTGCATTTTGCAAAAAGGAACCACTAGCATTGGAATGTTGCTAAGATTGTGCAACTTCTTTTGTCTTGGAGGAAAAACCCGATTATCCATTAATAGTTTCTATTTGACTCGGTAAAAACTGTGAATCTAAGACAGAAATCACGATCTAAATTTCATAGATTTTCACGATTTCCACAATTTCATTGCAAAGGATGAAGTTGCACAATCTTAGCATCATTGCAATGCTAGTGGTTCCTTTTCGCAAAATACAATCCATATGATCCTAACTAGTTCGGATTTACCGAACTTTTTTTTTCAGTGCAGATATTCTCGAGTAAGCTCCCCCGACTCCCCAGTTTCCAGGCGGGCCATGGGGAAGGGGGGTGGCCGGAGTAATGGAACAAAAGGGAACGGACCGGCGAAAACCGGGGTTCCGCGAAGCGTGCGAGAAAGTGACGGGGGGCGGGGGCGTGACGGTGGTGACGTCACGACGGCGGCCGGGGGCGGGTGCGACGTCACGTCGGCTCTAATGCGACGTGACGGATAGCGAACATTAGGAGGAAGATTTACACTGGCCGGCGCGGATAAGCCGGGGCTCCCGGCGCGGAGCACGGAGAGCAGATCGCCCGCCCCTCCGTCGAGTTCTTTTGATTTGTCGCGATCCGAGGGGCAAGTGTCAAACGTCCGGGTCCGCCGAGTTCCGGGGTGTCAGTTTCCGCTCCGGAGCCCCTTCCGACCTCCCCCGAGTCCCTGTCTGAGTTTCTTCCTCGCGACCCGTCAATGAGACGATTTCACTTATCGCAGAATCGTATTCCGATAATAGATTGGCGGAGAATAATCAGATTCGTCCCCAAGATAACTTTCTGACAATAAGTTCGGCGAAAGGGTACCAACTTTTATGGCAGGGACTAGGGACAATATATCTTGGAGACGCAGCCTGCTGCGTTCCTTGTGATGAAGAAGTTACTCTCATAAGCCCTGGATAGACGATCAAATTCCCGAACCAATTCCGATCAAAGTAGCATCAAAGTGTCGGGAGTCATCAGTCTTAAACTCATTGATTTGTTTCATTTTAAAATGAAAACTTGGCAGAAATGTTTCCTATGGCAGGAAATGATGAATGGTGGCACTCCGTTCTGATCTTACTTTGAACAAAAAAGTGTGGCCCGTCAAAATTTGATGGTAGATGGTGACCACCAGTCATCAGCATGTCTACTTTGATCGGAATTGGTTCGGAATTTGATCAAGTATCCAGGGCTTTACTCTCGAAAGTCAACGCTTTGATTCGCCTGATGATGACTGGTACAAAGGGTTGAGCATAATTGGTTCAGCGAGACTAACCTACTTTGCAGAACGAAGTGCTCACCCCGACATTCGTCAGTCATCATTTGCCGTATTTCATGCACAGCAAATTGCTCATCAATCATCACCAGGCGAAAAATTAGCGTTGGTAGCTAAGCAGAATTCTTTTAGAAATTTCTCATAGAACGCAAAAATTCTTCCTCTATATCTGAACTTACCGCAGCATCTGAGTATTCTCACGACCGTCAATACTGGAATTCTAGTGAAATCTATTGGAGCTTGGAAAAACTTTTCATATCATAGTCAAAACAACTAACTTAAAGTTTTATAATCGTGTTGTTATTGATGTAGATTGTAAATTGGAAAATTTAAAACGATTTTGGTGGGTAAAATCTGATAAGTCTCGCAGAGAATTTCATTCTCTTCAAAAACTATGCCATATTTTCAATCATTCCGATCAGTAATATTTAAGAAAGTTGTAACTTCTCTCATTGTTTTGGCCCGAGAATGTCGAATTGAACCCTTGTTTAAATGTCAAACTCAGGGATGTTTTGACATACATTAGCAAAAAGAATGAAATCACATTTCATACACTCTGCACACCCCGGCAAGAAACACACGTGAATTCTTCCCCTAATTAAGGGTCTCTCACTCTGTCAAGTTCACCTTCAAAACATGTGACGGCAATTTGAGCGGCTTCGGAGCACGAATAGTTGCGCGCATTCCCCTCATTCTCTCACTCTGTCAAGTTCGCCTTCAATAAACGGGACGGCAATTTGAGCGGCTTAGGAGCACGAATAGTTGCGCGCATTCCCCTTATTGAGGGTCCGTCAAGTTCGCCTTCAATAAACGTGACGGCAATTTGAGCGGCTTAGGAGCACGAATAGTTGCGCCCAGTTTTGCCGATTCTGCACAATCCCAGCAAGTAACATTTTTTCGCGCCTCAAGATTCTCGGCACCCCAACCCAAACATCCCATAAAAGTTCAGAAACTTTTCCGCGGAAGTCGGTGGACACCCCGCTCGGGGGCGAGGGAAAAGAAAAGCAGACATAAGCGCAAAGCCTCGCTACCCCTTTCTCACCGATGGATTCCAGACTTCCTGTCCCGGCGGTGGCGCCACGAAATCCACCCCCCTCGGGAGCCCCCCCCCCCCCAAGTCATAGTTGTTAATTACGTATGATTCCTCGAGATCCCCGATCGGTGCGCCGAGAGCGCGGACCGTAATTTCCAGCCATAATTTCGAGCGATTTATTTCGCCGCTCCCGAAATTTCCCCCCCGATTTTCGTCCCCGCGATTTCCCGCGTTAACGGCGCTACATCCTCCTCGCCGCCCGAACTATTGTTTGTCTTGGGTCGTAATTAATAATATGATTCCCTCCCCCCCCCCACCCCTCCGCCCGTCCCGCAATCCGTTTTATTAACTGAGCATCCTCGCGGACGGAAAGTTTGTCGGGCAGACATTATAACAACTCTCTTTTACTTCTGTTAGTTTATAAGCTGCGAGCTTTCCGCCATGATCCCCTGTCGGCTCCATTCTTGGCCCGCTCCCCGCTCCCGCGGATCGTTAGTGCTGAGCTTTCCAAGTTCTTCGACTTTTGTTTCTTCCATCGGGAAATTAAAATGGTACGTTTGACTGCCGCACAGTGGACCGAGTCAATAGGAGAGGTCGGACAAAATTTGGAAATTTAAACGCTCTAACTCCGTTTATACAAATTTTGAGGTTCTAAAAGTGACTTTCATTGGTTTCCTCGCAAATTTTCTTCTTGAAGCACTCCTTGAAGTTTAAAATGTGACGAAATGAACATAAGAATTTGCAGTTTTAGTAAAAAATTTCATGTCCGGCCTTTCTAATTGATCTGCGATCCACTGTGTGCCGCACAGTGGATCGTGTCAATCAGTGAGATCGGACGTAAAATTTTTAACTAAAGCTGCAAATTTTTATGTTTATTTCGTCACATTTTAAATTTTAAGGAGTGCTTCTGGAAGAAAATTTCACGAGGAAACCAATGGAATCACTTTTAGAACCTCAAAATTGTGTATAAACGGAGTTATAAGCTGCTTTTAAAATTTCCAAATTTTGTCCTACCTCTCTCATTGACTCGATCCACTGTGTGCCGGTCGGGTTTTCTTTGATAATGGAATTTTCCTTTTTTTCTGCGGAACATGTGCGAGTTGAGGAATTAGCTAATTATCTTGAGTTCAAGATACGACTTTTGCAGAAACGGTCAAGTTTTTTCGCAGGGAAATGAAAAGTTCCGGGGAAGTGTACAGAACCGATAAAATAACGTAAACGCAAGCGGAGCAGCGTAAAAAAAAAAAAAACAAAACAAAAAAAAAAAAAAAAAAAAAAACTCAAAACCTTCCGGGTTAAGGAATTTGCATAGTTAAGAAGTGAAGAGGTACAGAAACGCAAATCATAGCCAACCCTGAAACGTAACCTAAGCAGGTCAGCATGAATAAAAACTCAACATTCTTTTTTAATTGTTAAACAAATTATAAAAATCTATTAAAAGCGGGAAGTAAATTTTACGGCCCTCAAACTCCACGGGTAGCCAAGAGGTCTGGGGTAGCTATGGTTGCCCCACATGATGAGAAATCTTCCCTCTTTTTCCGTTTTCCCTGTTCTTTCGTAGCTGTCGCAACGCTGGATCAATCTCCTTCAAGATTACGCAACGCTGAGCGGACCTATTCTCATAATTTTATCGATTTCTAGACGCACCGGAAAAAAAATTCTCTTGGATCCAGAGTTCAGACTCCTAAAAAATTGACAAGAAAAAATACTCTTGATTCAATCGGATTTTCGATTGAATCAAAAGGGAATCCGCTTAAATTAAGAAACTCGGCTCTCGATTCGAGCAAATATCCGATTGAGTCAAGAGGATTTTTTTTTCCAAATTTTTTAAGAGTCTGGATTCAAGCTCCAAGAGACTTTTTTTCCAGTGCGTAACGGTGCTGATTCATGTTTTTCTCAACAAGTATAACGGAATGTTTCACATAACGTACGGAACGATTCCAACATTGTGTGACGCACTTTTCGCGGCTTTTTGATCGATTTTTCAAAGTTTCTCTTTTCCCTCGGCCCGGATTTGTTTCTTAACCCTGGGCTTGACCCCCCCCCCCTCCTCTTGTAACGCACCCTAACGCTGGCTCAAGCCCCCCCTTCCCCCCAAAATGCGTTACGTAATATTTGAACGACGAATCTCTTTTTCCTTCTCCGTAAGTCTCGCCGTACAGTGGCGTGGCGTGCTTTGCGATATATCGATTGATCTGTCATGCGAACCACAGAAAAGGATCGAAAAATAGAGTGTTCGCAGCAAACACCTCAATAATCGATTCGCTATCACAGTTTCAAAGGTAGGAATATCGATAAATCGATAATTCACGCGTCGCCACTGTCGTCATATTATTTTTGGACAGTCATTCCTTTATTTTGTTTTCCCCAGCGAGGGTGCAGTGGAGAAAACTGTAAGTTCATCAGTCTTTCCCTCGGATAATTTAGCATTATCATTGCGGGTGAAGTAGCGAATCTTAAAGGAGACTCGAACTTTTCCCATTTCGTCGGTGTGTTGGGGTGTTTTCACCGCTCTTTTTTCACGAATGTGGAGGTATCTCTCGCTCTCAACGCTTAAAACGTTGTGGCGGGAAACAGTCGTAAATTCCAGGTACCGTGTTAAGAAAAAGCCATAAAATTAACGGTCCAGGAAACGGTTCGTCCCCGGAGGATTTTTGAATTAGCGCAGGTGTAACTCGCCCGAGGGAGAGATGGACGTATTCCTGCCAAACGATCTAAGTGCATTATGACGTGAGCCCTGGTATGCATATATTCTTATGGGTCCCAGGGCTCACGTCTTAATGCACATAGTTCCGTTTGGCAGAAATACGTCCAGTTCTTCATTCCATCGCGTTTCTCCCAGATTCAAGCGATTCATCAGCGGTTTTAAACGCTCTCTTTACTTATTCAAATTTCCACCATAAACCTTTCGCACCCTCTTCTCATGATCCTCCCCGTGCGTTCAGTGCTATTTATCGGCTTAAATTTTAACACACTTTTTTAAAACCCGCGTAAATTGTGGCCCCCGAATGATTTGCACGAAGGAAGAGTGCAAAAAAAACCCCATCGCGCAGTCCTTTCCAGGGTCATTAACTACCAATTTCGAAGATTTCAGGAATTGATTTTTCGGGGTGTTGTAAGCCGTCTCGTTTTGGAACATTTTTACCGGGACTGTTTCTTCTCGAAGTTACGGTTCCCCTAGAAACTTGAGTGCGTGAATTGATTTTCTCTAAGGGGCTAGCCCTCCTTAATTACGTAACGCTAAATTTGCGATTTTTTGACAACACCCCCCCCCCCCCCCCGGTAACGCTCCGTCACACTGTGCTAGACCTTAAAAATTTCGTAATGCTTATACCCGGACACCCCCCCTCTTCTTCGATAAAGAATAATCTATATATCACCTTTTTACCGTAAGGTATAGTATAGGTTACTGTAATTTGGAGAGGAAGCCGTTTTGAAAGAAAAGAAAAAAATTAACCTAAAAAACCTTATTTTTGCCCCCAACAATTAACCATTGCTATATCTCCAAACTAAATCCTAATTCTTTTTGGGCAACCTTCTATCCTTATTATTTCCTTCGCCCTTTCAAAGACCCGCTGGTCCCTTTGATTGAAGGTGGTTTTCAACTTTGAACCAGGGTGGCTTAATCACCAGCTCACCTGTCTTAAAGTAGCCACCCTAGGTTCAGTGCGTTCAGAGTCTCCAATGTGTTTCTCTCGACACTCACGTGGGACAGGTTAGTTTCAAAGGACCCGGCAAAAGCTTCGATTCATCCACTTCTGGGAAAGCAAGGCTGAATTACAGTTCTCTGAGCGCCTTGTCAATAGAGAATTCTGGAGAATCAATGCTTGACGCTTTGAAATTGAGGATCTTTGACGTTGGGCGGGTCCCAGGCTCTAAGAGGCGGGCAAGGCGGAGCTGCTCGTGCTTCGGAACCTATAATCAGCACGAAAATCATTCTCAAGTGTTATTTTGAGCTACTGTATTCTCTTGGGCTTTGCTGAGAAGTTAGTTGTTATCACTTCGTAATAACGACCCATTTCCTCAGTTCTTAAAATTTCAAATTATGTAGGAACGACTATATTAGTTTTGATTTATGCACTGGAAAAAAAAAAACCATTGGATCTATGTAGAGTCCAGACTCTTGAAAACATTGTCAAGAAAAAATACTCTTGATTCAATCGGATTTTTGCTTGAATCAAAACGAAATCCGCTTAAATTAAGAGGCTTGGTTCTTGATTTAAGCTAGATTCTGATTGAATCAAGAGTACTTTTTCTTGTCGATGTTTTTTAGAGTCTGGACTCTAGATACAATGTGTTTTTTTTTTCCAGTGTGGTTTTCAAAAAAAGACAAACAGCTGAATAATGAGTCTATAAAGCGGTTCGGTTTTTTGTTAAAAAAATTGGGCAATTTAATTGCTTACATGAAAACGGCTGTGCGGATTTTTGTGCAAATTGCAGTGAATTTTCTGCATTTTACGAAGCGAATTCCATAAGAATTTTCATAGAAATACGCACAAACGTTTTCTTGTAAAAAATTGAATTGCCCGTTTAAACTTGGCGATAGCTGATGTAGCTTGGTTCCTTTCTGCTAAACGCGGTCCAACCGAGACGAACAGAAGCATCGCATCATGGAAATAGACCAAGGGAAAGGATGCGCATTGATGACGGCGCAGAGATACAACTATTCGTGCTTGATGGATGTCCGTATTGCGTCCTCAAAATTGAAGGCGCGATGGCGCGAGGTACGAACTCGCGACGTACCGCTTTATACCGTCTTCTTATTGTTTTCCCTTGTTTATTCAACAATGCTCTCTGACAATTTTGCGCGAAAAAGAGCAAAATTCCCTTGCAAAAGAAAACATGAAAAATGTATAATCTAAAAATTTCAGTCACCCCAATCAAAATTCATGCTTTGGTACTTTCAACATTGATATCCTGTAAGACCCTGTATTGAGAAAAGAGCCAAATTACTTTCTCTGAAAGATGGTTTTTTATTTTTTGAGCATGAAGAGAAGAGTATCTTATTTTCTACTGCCGAAAAAACCGTATCTCACAAAAAATAAGTTCCAAACATGGATTTAAAGTTCATTTTTTACATTGACTCTCACAACGGAACCAACCTTTAAACATATTTCCCTATGTATTTCCTCCATTCAATACAATTTGGCCCCTTACAAAAATCATTCCATTTAAAAGCTTGCCGAAATATTATAGTATAATGTCCTGCCGAAAAATTTAATACGTGGATAATCGGCAACGTGGCTCGAAAATATCCCGTGGAAGGGGAGGAGGTCCCGCCTGGGCCCGGGCGCGAAACAATGAGACATTTCGATGGCTCATTATTGGACCTCCGGCTCGGCTGTCCTGTGGTCGGTAAGAATGCGCATGCGCGTCGAAGTCGTAGGCGTATCGCGCGGGTATCGCGGAGATGGGTAAGACGAGGTGTGTCGCTTGAGTATCGACTATCGAGCAATCAGCGTGGAACTAATCGGGTGGGTAGGCCCTGCTCAGGGTCGTCAGATATGAAGGAGTCAGCTCGTTATGATCTACTCATCCATACGGCTACACTACCGTGCTAAGGAAAAACGCCGTATGAACATTCGAGAGTTGCCAAATTTCCCCGAATAAAACACGTATTTTTGAAGAAAGTTTTGCATATATTTCCTTGAAATTTTCGTATATTTTAGATTAAATTGCGTACAAAATTGTCTGAAAATTTTGAAGAATAATATTCACAATTTTCCCAGTAAATTCGGTTTTTATCGCAGGAAACTTGGCAACGTCTGAAGGCTCTTATGGCGTTCTTCCTTAGCACGGCAGTGAAGCTTCCAGCGCACGCTTGTCCGGAATCCCAGTCATATTTTTCGGGGTTCCTGACAGAAGGGGCCAAACCCCAGAAGTGCAAAATAAAAGTTCACAGGATGAAAGAATGGGTGCCAATAAGAGCGTTTTTAGAACCTGAAATTCGAAATGCTTAAATTTTTTTTTTTTTTCAAGTATCAAATTTTACTTTTCAATACGTGATACCAGGCTTAAGTTTACCAGATGATAAGGGTTCTCCGAAAAAGGGTATGCGAAATAGGCCCCCCCCCCCCCGCCCCAGAAATAGCCCTCAGCATACAACAGGGTGTCTAGCATCAGGATGTTCCTGATTTTGCCGATTCTATCTGGATTTAATCCCGATTTCATCAGGATTTGAGGAAAAATCGGTCGTAAAATCAGGATTTGAGAACATTCGGCTCTCCGATCGGATTTTTTTATGCTTTCGCATGCGCTTATGCATAAATTTTAATTTTTTTTTCGCAAAAAAGCAAGATTTGATCAGGATTTGGAAAAAATTATGAAATCAGGACTTAGCAGTCAAAAATCAGGATTTCTCAAACTGAAAAAAAACCGCCGTGAATTACAACCTTTTGATATAGAACTTTTATACCTATATACTCGCGAAAATAAATTTTGAATGAAGCATCTTTCCGCTCAGTCGGTAAGAACCGCGTATGAGCCTCGAATGTGGGTCGAAAAGAACGGAGGGAAGCTCGCCGGTCCCCGATAAGGATTATCTTGAGACTTGAGATTTTCACGCAAGAAGAAATAAGTTCATTTAAAGGCCGAAACTTTAACTCTGTCCCCTTTGGCGAGAGATGAGCGTTAAATTTAACACACAGATGCACAATTAAGTGACCCAATTTCGGATCTCTTCCTCCGCGAGTCGCGTCTCCTGTCTCATTAAACTTAACGGTTCCGTTCTCGGAACGTTTAGTCCTGAGAAAGGGTGCCCACGCGCTCTTGAATGATACCAATTTCTTGTGTATTTATGCAATAATGCCCGTTTTTTCCTTGAGGATTCCGGTTAGTCCCACATGAAGAGCTCAAATTCGGAACAACCTAAATGTCATCAGGTGTTGTGAAGATAGTTCTAGTCTGAATCTCTCTGTGAAAAACTCGGGCCATGAAGTGGAAACTCTTACCCAAACTCATACATTTGAAACTTCATTAATCTATTGAAAGTAGAGAATAAATGTAAACGAAGAGGAAATCTCTAATAGCATTTTCGTAGATCTTAATTTTTTTTTTTTTTTTTTTTCATACATTCTCGAAAGTAATTCAACATTTTTTACACAGTCTTGGAAGTACTTTAAATTTTTACGTATATCTTTGAAAGCACTCCAATGTTTTTTTGAAGTTCTTGAAAGATCCTCGAGAGTCCTACACTGTTAAAAATTATATCGTTGTATTCCCATATTGAAGATGAGATCCAGATTCCTTAAGGACTGATGATTTTTTTCCCCCGTTTCAAAACTGAGATTTCACTACTCCTTTGCGTTCAATGGTATTCAAAGTCGAAATTTCATGAAATTTACATCTCTTATCCCAACTCCTCGAAAAGCAATTGATTCAGATTATGGAAAGCTACCACGAACACTGCCCTTAAACGTATCGCTTTGTGAAGCTTCAGCTGGCTGATCGTTGAAATTAATAGACAAAGCTGTAGACAAAGGAGATCAAAGGGATATGGAGGGATCCTATTGGTGGAAGCGGTTGGTTACAATGCAATGGAAAAATAACTATCTAACGGCAGCCCACGAGAGACCCTATAGTTAGTCCATCGTTCACCCCCCCCCCCCTCTACCCCTTTTGGTATTTAAGAAACACCGATTTCAGCCGGTAGGATCGCTCCATACTCCCTATATTTTCTTTGTCTGTGGCTTTATCTATCAATTCCAACAATTTTTCCTATACTCTTCCGCCACGCTGACTAAATAATCCTACACGGAGAAAAAAATTTCGTGCATGGGACCCGAAGTTTAGGTCATATCGATCTCTGAAGTTTTCGGATGGAGCATTTGAACATTTTAGGTCCAGCTGCTGAGGTTTGGATCACACATCTGAAACTTCAGTTCTTACATCTGAAGTACTTCGGTTTTCACATCCGAAAAACTTTGGTTCTCACATCCGAAAAACTTCGGCTCTCACATCTGTAGTACTTCAGATGTAAGAACTGAAGTTTCAGATGTGTGATCCGAACCTCGACAGCTAGACCTAAAGTGTTCAGATGCTCAATCCGAAAACTTCAGAGATCCATATGACCTGAATTTCGGGTCCCACGCACGAGATTTTTTTCTCCGTGTGTATAATTCTTCATCCCTTATTTTCTGAAAACTCAGGGACGTCCCCAGAAAAAGATTCGCCGGAGGGCACCAATTTTAAATCGGCGGAGCGACCCTGTTAAAATCCTGGCAGCGTCGTCGCCGGCTCAAGCTGGGACGCCCTCAGACGCGGCTCGGGATCCCTTGGGCTTGGGGTCTCCGGCCTCGGGTGCGGGTTCATCCCTCGGGCGTCCCTGCGCAGCCGCCATCGATCCCGCGCGGGCGGACCTGCGCGGAGGGACGCCGGGACTCGACCGCCGCCGATCCCGCTCGGCTAGTTCTCACGTTCCCTCGCAGCATCCCTGGCATCCCTTGCGCGCGGCTCCCCGGTCCCTTCGCCCGCCGCCCCCGCGCCGCCCGGCGTCGCCCGCAATTTCCCTTCCGTCATGATCCCTCCCGTCCACTTTTCCGCGACCGGTCGCTCCGCCGCCGATACCGTGCCCGGACCCGCAGCCCTCCAACTTCACGCTCATCTGGTAAATATCAATTATTTCAATTCCTCTTTTCTACCCTTATCTGGACCGATTTTATCCGAAAGGAACCAAGCCGCATTTTCGAAAAATTAAGTTAAGAATGTTTTTAAGTTCCACTAGCTGTATATTCTCTCCTACCAAAAACTGAAAGTCGAAAAACAGAAATTATCAATTATATTAATTCGTCCGTTCGTACCCTTATTTCGATCGAGTTCATTAGAAAGGAACCAACCCGCATTTTCGAAAAATTAAGTTAAGAAAGTTTTTGAGTCCCACTAGCTGTGTATTCTCTCCCACCAAAAACTGAAAGTCGAAAAACAGAAATTATCAATTATTTCCATTCCTCTGATCTGCCCTTATTTGGACCGAGTTTTTGAGAAAGAAACCGACCCGCATTTTCGAAAAATTAAGTTAAGAATGTTTTTGAGTCCCACTAGCTGTTATTCTCTCCTACCAAAAACTGAAAGTCGAAAATAGAAATTATCAATTATATTAATTCGTCCGTTCGTACCCTTATTTGGACCGGGTTTTTGAGAGAGGAACCGACCCATTTAAGTTGAAACGAAGAAAAAGAGGTTCAACGTTTTATTTCTGCAAAATTCGATGTAGAAAATAAACTTTAACCCCTCAAGTTAAAATATTGATGATAATAAGGCTAAAAAACAAGAGAAGCACGCTTATATCAAGAATAAAATCGCTAAAATTTTAAATACTCGATCTTTCCTTACTTATTTACTTTATACGGACAAATAATTAAGTAAGGAATGATTGAGTTTTTCAAATTTTAGCAATTTTATTCTCAATTCAACCCCTCTTCTCACAAACGAATTTCTGTTTTTGACAGGAGAAAATATACGGCTTGTGGAACTCGAAAACATTCTTAACTTAATTTTTTCGAAAATGTGGGTTGGTTCCTTTCTGATAAACTCGGTCCGTTTTTGCTCATTTTTTTTGTCACGTTCACCGAGGGAAATTCCACCATGATCCAAAGGAGCTTCCGTTGATTATTTTTCACCGTAGAATGAAATTGTAGAGGTTATTAATAACAGTTGAACCAGGATGCTATGTTTAATTTTAGAGATATTCAAAAAATGTGTAAAACCCTCAAAAAGGGTTCATGACGCCTCGAAAAACCTTTGAATTCATTTTTCTCATTCATTTATTTTTTGGAGTTGTTAAGCCCTTTGGAGGAAAGAATAAACTTGATTCAAGCAGAAATATTTAAGCAGAAACGTTTTTCTTCTTGATTTATCTTCTAAACGGTAAATCCAAGAATATTTTCTCCTTGATCAAGTCTGTTCTCCATTGTCCTAAAATACCCATGAACTTTGAAAATTGCATAAATTTGCTTAGAAGCCCCTGAATTCTGCATGTGCATCATACTGGATGTTTCGTTTATGATCGCACGGATAATCGGTGTTTCTTTTCTTTTGCTTTTGGTAACTTCTACAATGTCCAATAGCGTTGTCTGTGTGTTTCACTTTTGTCTTAATACGAGTAGGTAGCAGAAAACTTTGCAGGGACAGGAAAAATTATCTTCTATTTTCAAAGCACTCTTCGGAGTCTTTGTTCTTTTTTCTTTTTTTCTTTTTTTCTGTACATCCTCGAAAAAACACTTGGAAATACTTTCAAGGGCCTTCGAAAAATCCTTGATACTCCTTAATTTTACTGACTTGCACCTCTTGAAAAGCTCTTGATTTTGGTTTATACAAGTCCTCATGAACCCTGTTCTATAACAACCGGAACTTTTCAAAACGACTGGAATTCTTTTTTGGGAAAAACTCATTAGAAGTTCCTTTTGATCGATTAGAAATTTTTCTCTGTGACCTTATACTTAAAAAACTATCAACATACTTCATGTCTCCCTTGTTGATACTTTCAAATGTTTTAGGCACCAAAATTAGTCCCATTTGTTGTTGATAAAAGCTAGGATTTTAAGTTTGCGTGGAAAGCTCGCATGATTTTCAGGATTATTATTATTTGCTCAAAAGGAAACTTCATCTTGATAAAGAACTTATTCTTATAATACACTCCAATTAACTAAGTCTCCGCCTTATTTCTGGAAGCTCATGACAGGTTTTTTTTTTTAATTTTCTTAATTATTTAAAAGTTAAACCGTTATTATTTCTCGAGTTTTCTCTCGCGAACATTTTTCAGCACTGCCGAAAATTCTATCACCAAATTTTCGAGTTCGAAAAGCGTTCCCAAATAATTTTAAATCTCAATCGAGTGATTTTTTTCTCCAATTCAAATGAGTCTCCTTCAATTGAAAGAAAATTAAGTTTGTCTTGTATAACTTTACATCTGTTTGAGTTGAAAAAAGGAGAAAATAAACTAATCCGAATGACCGAAATTATTTCACCCCAAAAATTTTTCTCAAAATAAAAAAAAGTTCTCCATCTCAATTTTTTTTTAAATCAACGTGAATTTTTTTAATTCATTAAAAATGGCTGTAACCATTTTTTTGCAGTGCGTTTCATTGCTGGTATTCCTGCTGACAATATTACATCGATTGAATTATCACATTTTTAATTAGCGTCTATCTACCTGACCATGAAACCGTGAAATGGAACGCGAAGTTTCAATATCTATTTATCCTTTGACATCGCTCCGGTGCTTCTCCGCCGTGCTAAGGAAAAACGGCGTATGAACATTCGAGAGTCGCCAAATTTCCTCCAATGAAACGTTTATTTTAGGAGAGAGTTATGGATATTTTATAATGAAATTTTCAGATAGTTTAGATCTGTGTACGAAGAAAATCTCTGAAAAATTTAACGGAAAACCTTCACGAAATTTCTTGAAAATCCGTATTTAATCTAAGGACATTTGGCAACTGACGAAGGTTGATACGGCGTTTTTCCCTAGCACGGTATCTTGTTCTCCAGTTTCTCCATCACAAGACTTGGAAATTAATCGAGCTTCTTTGATCCGCGTCTTCCTCCGAAACTTCCCGCGCTTAATCGGTGGCTGTAAAACTAACAACTCAATTCGCTGCTGAGATTCCAGGCCCGTAAAAGTTCTCGCATTCCAGAGCGCATCCAGTAATCGACTTGTTCGCTTCTAATACGAACTGCTCTCCGGATCAAATAAAAAACGCTCCGAGAAATCTTCATTCAACCTCTCGATCCGCCCGCCCCCAACGTTTCAAAAACTCGACCAAGAAAGTTGACCTTTGAAGTGTCAAAGTCTTCTCGCTAGGAAGGAGATGAATAATCAAATATCTGCCCCTGTAACTTTATTTTCAGGAAAGCATTCGCGTGTTTCTCTCTTTTTTTAACACTTACCTCTCGGGGTGTTTGAAGTGAAGCCGAGCGCATATTCATCGGTTTTTAAATATTTTTTTGATCGTGAAATCTCAATGCATTTCGGTTTGTAAACCACGTGAGATTCTTGTCCAGTTTCAACTGTTGTGAGAGGAGGAATTTTCAGATTTTTCCCCTTTGATTTTTTCTCCTTTTAATGTCGCACATTGCCTTCGCCACCGCATCAGAGATCAGTTTATCAGAGGCAAAATACACTGGGGGAAAAAAAACACATTGGATCTAGAGTCCTGACTCTTAAAAACATCGACAAGAAAATAACTCTTGATTCAATCGGACTTTTGCTGAAATCAAGAACCAAGCCTCTTAATTTGAGCGGATATCCTTTTGATTTAAGCAAAAATCTAATTGAATCAAGAGTATTTTTTCTTGTCAATGTTTTCAAGAGTCTGGACTCTAGATCCAATGTGGGTTTTTTTTTCAGTGAGTAGTTAAAGTAGCATTTTTTTGTTGTAAAATCCACGTTGAAACATTGCAGCCAATTTTTTTAGCAATTGAATTGTTAAATCAGCGATTTAATTTTTTTCGTGTAAGTACCCATTAGTTTCCCTACGCAGATAGGTGGTTTTATCCATGAGCCTGAAATTTTAGTCCTTTTTTCAAAAGTGCAGTCCAATTGATACGCAACAACCACAGAAAACGTATCGGGCGTATTGGTTTCAGTCAGCGGTCCTCGGTTACTCCACATCCCGCTGAACCTATTGTTTTTTTTTTCTTTCTTTTTCTTTTTTTTACCGCACGCGGAGCTGTTGAGCGGGAACATGGGTTTTCCAGTTTGATGCGCGTGAAAATAGAGGAGATGCCGCTGCAGGTGTTAGCAAATACAATAAAGGAGCAACTAATAAATTACCGGCGGCCCGAAGGAGATTAATGGTGGCCAACAGTTATTAATCGCTGAAATTACGCCCCCGCCCCCTCCGCCGGTAACCGCGGGAATTTTCTTGCCCGGGAAAGCTCCGACGTATCCGCTAGGTTTCCAATACACTCGGAGCTCAAATCAAAGCTCCCGTTGTTGTTGTTGTTCCCGTTGGCCGACTAATTTGTTTCCCAAACGCGGGACTCCCGCGCGTGACTCGAATGAAATCTCGGCACTGTTGCCGATCAGAGAATCGGACGCACAGTGAGTCGAGTCAATGGAAAAAATCGGACAAGATTTGGAAGCTTTGAAAGCTCATAACACCGTTCACTGGAAAAAAAACACATTGGATCTAGAGTCCAGACTCTTAAAAACATCGACAAGAAAAAATACTCTAGATTTAATCAGATTTAAGCTTAAATCAAGAACCAAGCCTCTTAATTTGAGCGGATTTCCTTTTGATTTAAGCTTAAATCTGATTGAATCAAGAGTATTTTTTCTTGTCAATGTTTTCAAGAGTCTGGACTCTAGATCCAATGTGATTTTTTTCCAGTGTTTAGGACGATTTTTGTCATTATTTGTGGACCTGAACAAGAAAATTCTGGACAAGAAATTTTCGGGCTCAGAAACCAAACTTTGGCTAGCTTATGGAAATGCAGTAACTGTGACCATAAACTTCGGTCTTTCGAACCGAAAGAGTCTGGTGATCAATTTGAACCAAGCCTCAGTCCTTGGAATTGAAAGAAAATCTATGAAAACGCAATTTCAAATTTTGGTTTTTAATCTTTTTAATTATTTCCCCTCTCGCCCCCATTGGGTTTTCTCTATGATTCTTTTTTAAAATACTCGGCCCTCCATTTCATCTTAGTTTTGTTTTGGTTTTTTTTGGTGAATTTCTCACGAGTGTAAACCATTATTATTCAGGTCGTCAGAATAGCACTTCTCGAAGAGATACCCAAATTAAATTCGAGGAGGAACAAAACAGGCTTCTTGATTAAGTCTATTGATATGACCTTAAGTTGAGCATTTGATGGTCGCAAACTACCTCCAAAGCTCTTTTAATTTTTCGGCAACGATCGTTCTATTCAGTCGTGAAAAGCGCACAAGCACGTCGCCAAACGGAACAACTTTTCTGGTCTAGAGGTCGCTTTTCACATTTGATAACGAAAATCACAAAGTATTTTTCTATGATAACGAAGAAAAAAATCTTGCTTCATTATTGACGGGATCTGCGTAAAGGGACCTTTTTTGTTTCCGGGAAAAAATGTTCTCTCAACTTTTTGCAGTAGAGATGCACTCTCAGGATAGCGTGGGATATTCCTTCCATTTGGCCTCAACTTTGAGAGCTTTTTTTGAGCTTGGGAGTTGCTTCCAGGGAAAACCAGTGGCACCATCGTGTTTCTCGCCAACTTTTACGTAAGAATCGATGGTCAAATCGCAAATTCCTCACACATGTAACATCTCAATTGGTAGGAATGGTAGGGCTTCCCGAGCGGGAAAATCTGACAACTTCCGTTTCCAGGATTTCGTCTCTTCTTTAATTTGAGGATAAACACTCAAGCGGATCGATTCCGTTGCGGAGAGCTGAGGATGCTGGTGCACACGTCAAGTGTAACACACGTATCGATTTTGACGGCGCTTTCAACTGTAGCTAACAGTTAACAGAGAAGCTCGGATGCCATCATCCTGGAATATTCTCCCCTCCTTCCGCGGTGATATGATGTTAATGAGGAGCACGGTCCCCCAGCAGGCTGATTATTGAAATTTATAGACAAAGCAATAGACAAAGGAGACGAAGGGGAAATGGAGTGATCCTGTCGGTTGAAACGGGTGGTTGTTTTAGACAAAGGAGGAAATGATGGCCTGCGTCTATTGCCTCCACCAATAGTATCGCTCCATTTTCCAGAGGCGGATTTAGCAATTTGGCAACACCGCATTCTCTCCATTTAAATCTACGTTAAATAATCGATTCTTGTTGGAGCACCTGGCCCCTCCAAGAATCGATAAGTTTCCATAGGTTTAAATGGAGAAAAACAATGTTGCCAATTTGCTGGATCCGCCCATGCCATTTTCCCTTCGTTTCCTTTGTCTAGTGCTTTGTCTATACATTTTAATTACCAGCCTGCTGGGAACGAAGGGAAAATGGAGCAATCCTATTGGTGGAAGCGGGCGGTTGCTATAGACAAAGGGGAAAAATGATGGACTAACTAGGTATAGAGTCCCTCGCGAATTGATCTTTTGCGTCCATCGCAACTACCCGCCTCCACCAAAAGGATCGTTTGCAATTTGTTTAAAATGATTGCAATTATTGAAATATTTTCTGCTCCCTTTTTTTTTTTTTTTTTTTTTAAACGAACCCATATTGCGTTTTCCATCATTCAAGTTTTGCTGCTTATCTTTTCTTTTTAGAATTTTCAATTAAGTAAAAAAACTCACGCATTCCGCAGAATGGCCAGCGATCTTGAAAATCTGGACAAAAGTAAAGTGACAGGGAATTTCCAACGAATTGCAGAGTTGAGGAAATTTTTTCAGCGTGCTGTAGAAATTGAGAGAATTTATTATGTCCATCGCAATCTCTCGGAAAAATCGCCATGCGTTATTGAACCGAATTCCGTCGGAAACATTTTTTGAACATTTGTTCTTAGTTAGAATTAATCGAGGGGAGAAGCTGAGGATTCTAGAGAAAATCAAGAGATTTTTCCGTCCAATTTTTCGCTTGCATCTCGCATTTTGCACTTGCCCCATCTCGTGAAAAAGATTCGTTCTTTATAATTAAAAAAGGGTATAAAGACAACGCACTTAGGTATTTCGCCTTCAGTTTTCGATGTAGGCGAAGATCAGCCCTCGTGCAGCCATTGTGATCCATCCGAGATTCTTTATCACGCGAATTCTCGGTTCTGTCAAACTCGAACTTGACGATTTTGATGCTAGCTCTTTTTTTTATCTATTTATTGACAATTATATATTAATTGACAATGAAAGATTGATGCACGTATCCTTCCGGCCAAATAGTATCACAAGCGTCATGCAGCTTCCCAAAATTTTCACCGTTATTCCATTTTTTACAGAGAAATTTTTGGCTGAATCTACTTGAAAATCGGCAGCACAAAGAAAATCCGGTAAAATTTTAAAACGGATCAAACCAACAATTTCTCAATTTTATTGGCAGCTCGAAGAAAATTCAGTGAAATTTTCAAACGGATCGAACCAAAAATGTCTCTAAAAAAAATAAAATGGCGGCAGAAATTTTGAAACGTCGCATGGCCCTTAGGATACTTGCGCCGGAAGGTGAGGATATAATGATTCACCACCAAATTTCCTCGGCGAAACCAGTGGCGTGGCGTGATTTTCGATGTATCGATTGATCTGTCATTTAAAATGGAAAATAATCGATAAACAGGGTGTTCACAGCGAACACCTTCTTAATCGATTCTCTACCACAGGTTTAAACGGCATAACAATCGATATATCGCAATTCACGCCACGCCACTGTATCCTCGGCGAAACAGTCCTTTCCGAGCGTCAACGCAAAAAAGCGCCTCCGTCGCGGAAAAGGAACAGGTCGACTTGACAACTGACGGTGGTCTGTTCTGTTGCCGCTCCTCCCTTCTACCGGCTCCATTGTTTTAAAGACCTTAAAATTAATGCACCCCCGTTCCCCGCAGCACCGCGCCCTTCCCCTTCACCCCCTCCCCCGCTCCCCCGCCCCCGCCTCGCAATGAAATACAAATCGATTTTCCTTTCGCTTTAATCTGAACGACCCCGACCCCCTCTCCACCCTCCCGGCCACGGCGAACGATGCACCCGTCAAGCCGAGTGAGCCAGTCACATTTCCCAAGTTGCAACTAATTAATTATTTCTGTTTTTTTTTCGGGGATTCACCGTAATCATCCCTAAACCCTCCCTACTACCTCCCAGACCCTGCGGGCTGATTGCTAATAATGCTAGACAAAGCTATAGACATAACAGACAATGGAGGGATCCTATTCGTGGAAGCTGTTGGTTGCAATGGACAAAGTATATGTAAATAAACAGACTAACTAACGGCAACCCACCAGAGACCCTATATTTAGTCTAACGTTTACCTTTTAGTCTATAAGAACCATCAATTTCAACCTACAGAGTCGCTTTATGCTCCTTATGTCTCCTTTGTCTATAGCTTTGTCTTATCAATTTCAACGATCAGCCCGCTGGATGTTCTGTGGGCTGATCGTTGAAATTGGCAGACAAAGCGATAGACAAAGAAGACAAAAAGTATATGGAGAGATCCATCGGTGAAAACGAATTGTTGAAATGGACAAAGGCGAGGAAAAATCAGGAAAATCATGATAAAACAAGAGAATTCGATATTCGAGTACTAACTCTATTCCGGAGCCAGACTTTTCTTATCGTGCTATCTCCGCCCCGATCTAACTTCTTTCATCTTTTTTTCTTCCTCATGCATTTAATCGGTTTAAAAGTTTTTTTTTTTTTCGGTATCAAACGATTTATATATCCCCTGTATGAAACAGGAATGGACTTCGCGACACATGTCTCATCCGGGAGCGAAAGGAAAGGGGGATTATCGGCATGGAACGCGTGACGTCACGTCTTGGTGACGCGGTACGTTACTCATATCCCAGACGGACAAACGTCAGATAACGCCGGAGCGTTACGTGCTTAATTGCTCCCATGTTGCGATATACCCCTCTTATGCATTCCAAAAATGCCCCGGCTTCGCGCGCAGCCGAGATGCGGCCTGAAATCATTAAGAGCCGCGAGTGGAGTTCGTGTCATTTGCCCGCGACAAGTCCCTGTGCTCCTCTACGTAAATATTTAATAACTTACGGAATGGATGTTCGCGATGGGCTCCTCATAATTAAATTTGAAGCTCGTCACTGTGGCTTCATTTCGAATATTTCTCAAACTGGCGCGGGATAATATCTCAGGCCACATAAGCAAGGGGATCCCTAGGAGGATTCTTAAATAAAAGTCGCTTTCATGGCGGTCTTTGGCGCTCTGCGACTCCTAGCCGCCGAGGTCCCCTTTCCTTCCAACGCCCTTCAGGGAGTCGGCACAGCAAAATTATTTTCAATTTAATAAATTAGCACCGTAATAACGAATTTATGTATATGTAGTTATCTATCAATGAGGCCTGAGGCCTTTCATGGGGTAAAATCTAAAGCGCATCATAAGGTGTTTCTCTACCAAATTTTTGCGTAAGAACCAATCAAAATAGTTTAAACTTGAACGATGAACTCAAAGGAAATTTTGCAGAAATCCAGAATATTAGTACTCGAGTTGTGCTGTTTGTAGAGATTCTTTCCTTGATGAAGATAAAACGATTTTTTTTAGCGCGCTACTTTGCGAAGAATGCGAAGCATACGTGGACCAAATATGGATACTTTTTTCGGTTAGTACACTGCACTTTTGCCCTGCAGAAGGATTCTCAATCGGATTTTCCAGTAAACTAGAAATATTTAAAAATGAAAACGATGCATTTGGAATAGAGACGCTAGGAATGTTAAATTGGAAAACTTGCTAAAATAAATTGAAAAAATTGTACATTTTTCCGGAATTTTAGGAGAATCCTAATTTTTTTTTTAAACCTTTCTATATAAATTCGGAGAAATGCAGGTGGTAAAAAAAAAAATCCTAAAAGCGATCGTAATTTTGCAAGGATTTCCCGGACCCGCGGTTCCGCACTTTGTGCCCCCTACTCCAACGCAGGGTTGCACGGTATCCACGCGTTCCTTCGTCAGCGGGATAGACAAGGCATCACCGTCCCTGCTCGATGAAGTCAGTCACAGTTTGAGGTCCCTGCTCTGTTACGGGGATGCTGAGCCGGCGCTGTTGCCGGTTCGCGATGACAATCAACCTTTCCCCCATTCTACCCCATGTCGAGTAAACGCCAATCCGGCAACGTCGCGGAGCGGGGAGGCTGTCAGTAATGACTGGCCGACGCGGACGGGGGCTTTGAGCGCGACGAGCGACGATCGGCCCGACTTTTCCGGGGCCGGGACTCGGGGCGCGAATGATCGATTATCGATATTCCTCCATTTAAAGCTATGGTAAAGAATCGATTATTAACGTGTTTGCCGCGAACACCCTTTTTGTCGATCCTTTTCCATAGGTTTAAATGGCAGATCATTCGATGTATCGATACCGGAGCAACCGGAGCCCATCAACCGCCCCGAGCTCCATTCTTTCGCGCTACTTAACACCGACAAACAATCTCGCTACAAACTCGCCCCCCCCCCGTCCCACCCCCTCGCCGTGACATTTTTCCACCAACCCTGACGACTTTCCGCTCCCCCCCCCCCCCCGCTCGCGGATCTCGCAGTCGCTAATGCGCCCGTGATGACTCTTACAAAAGACACGGTGGTTTTAAAGGGGTTTCCATTATGGGGGCATTGTGCGAAAGGTGTGCAGTGTCATGTTCCATGGATGGTCATTGTAGGTCCATTGAAGGAAGTATGGGGGTGTGCTCCTACGGAAAATTGGGGAAGGAGTGTGTGGAAGGCAGAATCTGATCTTGAAAATTAGACTTTTTGGGCCTATAAGTTTCCGTTAAGGCACTCCTACGGAAAATTGGGGAAGGAGTGTGTGGAAGGCAGAACCTGGTCTCAAAAATTAGACTTTTTGGGCCTATGAGGTTCCGTTAAGGTACTGCTACGGAAATTTGGGGAAGGAGTGTGTGAAAGGCAGAATCTCGTCTCAAAAATTAGACTTTTTGGGCCTATAAGGTTCCGTTAAGGTACTGCTACGGAAATTTGGGGAAGGAGTGTGTGAAAGGCAGAATCTCGTCTCGAAAATTAGACTTTTTGGGCCTATAAGGTTCCGTTAAGGAGAGGTCGTGAACCATTTTTTCGTCGTGTGTTCTGGCAATACTCCCGCGCAGGGATGCAAAGTTCCATGAAACTTTATATTTATCAAATTTCATAATATATAATTTCGTAAAATTTCATGATTTTTTTTTTAAATCCTTTAATGGACTCCATATGCCGTGAAACGCTTAGAAACAGTGAAATCGTATTATTGGAAATTTGGAAAAAGAAGATCATTACTCAAATTTCGTGGTTTCTCATAAAAATCAACAAAAAATATTTAATCGGGAGAACGAGGCAACTTCGAAATGCTTATGCGGCGTCAAAATACAACATGGGCCTTTTAAGTTCTATTATTCGATGCCGCGATTATTGTAAAGGGAGTTCGAATAATTGCGCCTGACAGTGCAGCCGGCGTTAAACGTATATTAGCGCCTGCGAGACTGTAGGAATACCTCACGCATTGCGCCAAACAGTGCGGACACCGTGCAGCCCATATCAGCGCCTTCAAGACTGCATGGATACTTCTCGCATTGCGCCAAACGCAGTGCGGTCTGTCAGTTAGCCTGAAACGCATATTAGCGCCTACAAGAATGTATAGAAATGCTGTTGGACTGCGAGACATCATTTTTGACTTTCTGCTCAAGTTTTTACCGTAATTAAGGGGGAAGTATGTATCCTCATTGTAACGATTCAGAAACTCAGATGATATTTAATTTTGTTTCCGTTACATAAAAAGAAGGTAGAACGAACGAAAACATCGCGTCGAAATTTTCGATACTTTTATTTGAGATCGTTTACGTAAATTCTCGGAAACTTTTCAGAACAATCTACAATTGTTGCTAGTTGCATACACCGTCCCCCAAAAATTACTAAAATGTCACTTTTCAGCATAATGAAATTTCATTTTGCAAACACGCCTTCAAGAGCGTCATTTGAGAAGAGTAAGAGGAGGCTTTTGCCGTACTTATCAAATTCAGCTTAAAAAGCAGATGGATTTCCTGTTGTTTGTTTTTTTATTTAAGGAGCTGTGTTTAGTACGGGCAGTCGGTCTCAGTTTTGTGGGGAGTTATGAAATCTATCTGACTCGCCTGTTTCAAATTATGTCTCGCTGTAGTATACTTCTTGAAGCGGAAAGCTCAAAAAAGCTCACATTTTTACGGAGATCGTGAAGTTAGGAGAGAATGTTTGAATTTACCTTGCGCTCTCTCTCTCCACAGAACCTACTCCTAATTTTGCCCTTGCAAAGCTTCGCTACAGACCCATCATACTTTTCCAAAGCCACCCGTAATGTCAGATCTTGTCGAGTCAGAGAATTTCCGCCAGAGAGCGCAGTGAAGCTGGCATTCCGGTAACGCGTCTGTTCCCTCTTGCGAATTGTGCATCATGGCATCACAAAGAGATGAGGTGCTGCATTATCGACATTCAGCAAGGAAAACAAAGAAAGAGATGGATATTAGTTGCCCATCGTACAACCGCATTTTTGCGTCATGCGCAGCAGTTTTCATGCTTGGTTTCAGGTGCCATTTAATTAAAAGCAGTGCTGACGTTCAATTTTTACTTTCTTTTCCCTCGTTTCTCTCGACATTCTGTTACATGTCAGATTTCGAAGATTTTTATTCCATCGTTCTCCTATAATCCTCCCTGAAATGGAAGTTGACCTTCTGTCTATACTCTACTACGGTGTCTAGCGACCGGAAAAACTGGAAAACGTCTGAGAAATCAGGGAAAACGTCAGGGAATCCGCAAAAATTCGGCATGTTAAGGAATTTATTTTGCAAGCGATTTTCGTGCCGGGGAAACATCAGGGAAATCAAAAAACACGAATTTTTCGGAAAATGTTTCAAGAATTCCACTCTTGCAAAAATTGCTCCAAGTATTTCTATCAGCATTTCTGTTGATGTCTTTTGAATTTTAAAAATGAGGCAAAAATATCTCGCATAAGTTTAGGCGTCATATATTTTTCTCCATTCATTACATTACATTCCTAAAACATGAAAAAAATTCTTACTTATATCTAATAAGTTCAAACGTGGCGAAAAATTAGGAGCTTTCCCTTTTTATCGGGGAAATGTCAGGGAATTTTAAAGTGTTTTCCGGTTTTTTGGTCATTCTTGTCAGAGAAATCAGGGAAAAGTCGGGTTTTTTGAAAATTTCTGGACACTCTGTCTAATGTGCTGGTTACACGCTCAAATTTCCATCAATTTCCGATCAAATGGTGACTGGTGTGCACTATCTACCATCAAATTTCTGCAGCCTGCAAAAATTTGATGGTAGATGATGGAGCTGTGGGGCTCATCCTTCATCTGATTTCCACACAACCTTGCTTATTTCATGCATATTTCAATCAACACGCTGTTTAATTACACCGCAATCACACGCTGAATGTGGGAGCTGAATGTGGCTTGAATGTGGAAGTCATCGGCCCGATGCCTGAATTGTGCGCGTGACGCGTAAAATTCAGCAACGATTCTCAGCAACCATCGGACCAATTTTGAATTTGTCTGAACTATTCGAGTAGATTTGATACACATCTGGATGAAAATAACTCGAATTTGCTAAATTTCAACCGTTGGGCGATGACTGTTGACTTCCACATTCAGCTGCTAAATTCAGCGTCTGATTGCGGCATTATTTTTACTCATCGATCTAGATAACTCTCGACCGCCATCTTGGTCATCATTTTGATCGGAATTTGACGGAAATTTGAGCGTGTAACCAGGCCATAAGGTCTTCGTTGCGAACACCCTATGGCTAATTTTCCATAGGTTTAAGTGGCATATCAATCGATATATCTTAAAGCGCGGCACGCCATCGAAGTGCACCTTCCTGACCTGACCTCGGGTGGAAGTCGCGCGCGGAAGAAGGGCGTAAACCACCGCCAGAAAGCGCTTATTGATTCGAAACCGAGGAGTTACGTTCGTACACCTGGAGCCGATCTACTTTCCAGGAATTTCTGCGAGAAAACTTTGTCAGGATTCCTCTCTCCCGCTCCGTTTAATAGGGAAATCAAATAAGCGACACGCCCCCCCCCCCCCCCCCCCGCCCGGGGAGGAAAAGAAATTAACTTCTGTCAAACGGAGAGCACGGCTCAATATCCTCCCTGTCTTCTACAATGTATTCATAAAGTTCCGAATCGTTCGTTCACTCGGGATATTGTTGATTTTGTCCCTGTGTTTCGCTGTGCGCCCGATGGGTTTTCCGTTCTCGTTCCACTTGCCAAATGACAAATTGCGATTTTAAAAATGAAGGCGCTCCGGAGGAATAACGCCATCGAAAATTCATTCGCGCAAAATGGATCTTGTTTTTCGAGTGCTCTGTTTCAATCCGGGAAATTGAAATTTCCTGGCAGTAAGGAAAAATTAGAGGAATCAGTTGAGCCAAACCATGAAACCGAGGTTAAAACCGCATAAAAAGTGTTTTTTCGCAAAAGCTCGGCATCCTCCTAGTTGGGCTTTTGTCGAACTTGAATTATTCCCAAATATCATTACAACCAAATATACTATCGTAGATTTTTTTTTTTTTTTTTTTTTTTTTTTTTTTTTTTTAATGTTATCTAGTCAAACAACTTTGCTGTGCTGAGGCAAAACGCAACGTGTGCTTTCAACGTTGATTTTCCTTCAATAAAAAAAGGAGAAGAATGTCCAAGAAGACAAAATTTTTAATTTGCTTACAATCATGCGGGATTTTTTATTTTCTGCCCTTTTTTTTAAACCCCCCCCCCCCCCCGGCTCGGATTTGTAACGTAACGCTGGGTTTGGCCCCCCGTCCCCCTTGTAACGCACCGTAACGCTGGCTCGACCCCCCCCCCCTAAAGTGGGTTACGTAATACTTGAACGACCCCTAATGTTGATGCAATAATATTTGCCCCTTTTATCATGCGAGGGTCCCTTCTCCCTGGTCGTTTGTATCCTGTCGCTTCCGGGACCGACCCTTCGGGAAGAGCTTCCGAAAAGAAAGAATGGACCGAATCGTCTCTGCCTTCACAAAAACGCGTAAGTTCACTCTGAGATGAATTCTGCCCTCCGTTTAGCTCCACGCCCAACAGAACTTGCGTAAAAAAGGAGTTGAGCCGTTTTGGAAACTGAAAGCTGGAATATCAATTCCGGGAGTGCCTTCGGTGTTATTCTTCGCTTTGCTCCCTTTTTCCGGGCACCGGACGCAGTTCGGAAGAGGGTTTCCTTATCAACATTCTTTTCTCTGTCACAAAGCTCATGACGACTTATTGCCCACCTCCTTCCACTATGAGCAACCAAGAAAAGGGCTTAAGCCTTTTTGGTTTCGAGACTTTCGCAAGTCGTAACTTTCAAATCGCAGTGAAATCGGTCAGTCTCAGAGCTTATTGTGCGACACTTGCCGAAGCCATCTTCAAATTACGCGCGTTATGTTAAGTCGGACCGCACAATCTTTTTCAGGGTGTCAGTGCTCTCATTCCATGTCCGTCAAAAGTTCCGGAATTCGAAACTTTTTTGTTCCAATTTTTCCCACTCCATGACCGTGAAAAGTTCCGGGATTTTTGTAAGATTTTTTCGAAAGTTCCGAGAAATGCAAAAGATCCGGAACATTTCGGGAATTTCAGAAGTTCCGGGAAAAATTCAGGAAAATCTCAAAAGTTCCGGAATTCGGCACTAGTTCCAGGAAATGTGAGCACTGCAGGGTGTCTACCGTCTGTAGAAATCGGAAAATCCGGAAAACATCCGGAAATTTGATGGTATCAGGAAAGTATCAGGAAAATCGGTCATGGATTAGGAAATTCTAAGTGCCTCAAGCAATTTTCAAAAATGTCATTAATTTCATCACGTATGTATATTTTTTTAAATCAAACGTGTGCCAATTTATTCGCGCAAAAATAAGGAATCTCGTCCAAAATTTCAGGAAAAATCAGGAAAATCCTGCTATAAGTTTTAGTTGGCACCCTGTTTTTTCTTGCAATATCGATTATTTTCGACTTTGTAGACTTTCTTCAACGTTTGTCGCGTGGCGTTTTACCGTGACGTCGAACCTCCTCCAAGGTTAACTACCGCAGAAAATCGTGGTGCTCTGTCGAAATATAAGTCGAATTTACGGCGACCTCTGACCCTGTCAGAGAATAACCACGCGGATATTCGACTTGTATTAAAATGTCAACGCAACACGAAAGCATAGGAGTTCCGATGACGCGCGAAAGAGATGGAGTTGGGCATAAAAAACAACATGTTTCAGACAGTGGGAGTGGTAAGAGTCTCCCGAAATCCCTCTCGTCAGAAAATATGAAAAGTTTTTTTTCTTCTTTTTCAGTAGAATTTATCTTCCCAACGAGACGTATAGAACTGCTTTTTCAGTGAAAAAATGTCCCTGTTTCTATAAAAATCACTGGATAAAAAACACATTGGATCTAGAGTCCAGACCCTTGAAAAAATTGACAAGAAAAAATACTCTCGATTCAATCGGATTTTTGCTTGAATCAAAACGTAATCCGCTTAAATTAAGAGGCTTGGTTCTTGATTTAAGCTAGATTCTGATTGAATCAAGAGTACTTTTTCTCGTCGATGTTTTTAAGAGTCTAGACTCTAGATTCAATGTGTTTTTTTTCCAGTGATTAGAAAGCGGCATGTAGGAAATGTCTCACGTATATTGTAGATCTTAACGACTAATATCGCCTTCATTTTACCAGGCTGCAACCGCGCATTACTCAAGCGTGTAAATAGTTGCATCAAACACTTCTCGAGAAATTTAGAAATACTTGTGAAAACACGGGCCCCTCAGCGTTTTCATGGCAAGCAAAATTTAAAAATTGCCTACAGAGTCTTAGTGACGAATTTTTGTACGTTTTGTATCAGTGCAAAATATATACTGAAATTTCAGGAAAAAAACCGAAGGAAATCCAGAATTTTCTTGATTTTCACCAATCGTAATGTTGTGTCGAGGAGTTTCCTCTTCCAGTTTGTCAAACTGAGTCCGGTTGGCCAAACTTATTCCCAGAACACATGACGCATCAGTCCTCGTTCTGTGACGATTAATGTTGATCCCGAAATTGACTTCAACACTTTAAAGCCCACGGTCCCTAGGGCATTTCGCCTGCCCATTTCCCTCATTTCTTTTATTTTCGTTTCCAATGGCGGGGTATTTACTAATTTTCTGGTCCGCGGTGGAGGCTGCAGGCGCGCGGCGGGCGTTGGTCGGAATCGTCTGCTGCCGCACACTGGACCAAGCCAATGGGAGAAGTCGGACAAAATCTGAAAACGGGGTGTATACAAGTCCGGAATTTGCAGAAAGTCCGGAAATAGTAATGATTTTTGAAGGCTGGTTCAGAAATATTGAAAAAGTGCGGAAATTCCCCAAGAAGGTCCGAAATTTGCCCCATTTTTTTGTCATTTTTGTCGCAGTTTGAACGAGGAAAGTCCAAAAGTAGTAATGATTTTTCAAGGGTGGTCCAGAAATATTGAAAAAGTACGGAAATTCCTTTAGGAGGCTCAGAATTTTTATCATTTTATTTCATTTTTGTCGCAGTTTGAACGGGAAATTTAAATTTTTCGAAATTCTTCAATTGGATGCACTCTAAAGTACTGAATTACTCTGCGAGGAGATACTGAATTTCTTGAGAATGTACTGAAAAGCACCGATTTTTGGCCTGCCTCTTTTAGTAGACACCTTCTAAAACTTTGAAAGCTTATATTCTCGAAAATAATAAACAAAAAAGTTTAAGAGTGGTCCCATGGGTTTTTTCTGAGAAATTTTCTTTTAGAAAGACCCCTTGAAATTGAATTTATGACGAAATAAACATCAAAATTTGAGATTTTAGCCAAAAACAGGGTGTCTAGCATCAGGAAAAACTGGAAAACCCGGAAAATATCAAGAATTTAGGCCGACCAGGAAAAAATCAGGAAAATCGGAAAAATCGGACGTTTTATCAGGAATTTTTCTTATGCGAATCTCCTCAGCGGAGAAAGTCTTACTGCCTTTTGCCTACCGTGCCAGGAGTCGAGAAAAATCAGGAAAATATCAGGAACTTTCAAAATGACAAAATCAGGAATTTTTTATAAAATATCGGGAAAAATTAGGAAAATATCAGGATTTTTCGAAGTTAAAAAATACAGACACCCTGAAAAATTTCTTGTCCGACCTCTGTCACTAGCTCGTTCCACTGCACGGCGGGCGCGAGCGGCGGTCGGTCGGTGTGTCAGACCACGAAAATAGATTCTGGCTACAATTCCAACTTTCAAGTTTCGGAGCGGCCCGATCTCGGGGGAAAAAGAGACGAAGACGCCCCCTCATCGTGTACACCTGTACGATTCGGGAGCCCAGTCTGACGCAGCGTTGCCGAATTTGGCGTCGAAATCCGTTCATCCCTCCGGAAATCGAGGGGTTTTCCGTCGAGTCGGCGGCCGCGGTTTGTCTCCGATTGCTGAAATTGCGAGGTCGCCTGAGAAGACGATCTAAGGCGAGCTTAAAATGTCTCGGCCCATAGATCGGAATTATTCTGCGCTGCACGGAGAAAAAAGTGAACTCCGCGTGATTTGGCGGAATGAATCCAGAGAAGGAGCAAGCCTCAAAATGGACCACTAGACAAGGTTCGAATTAAAGCAATCTGATACATGTTTCTTTATCAAAATTTCACGCAGAACACGATTCGCGCAACGAAAATTACTGAAACCAACTCCTAACGAAGACATTAACGTTTTTATTTCACATTGGTTACGAGGAATTTGAACTACCCGCTCACAAGAAACTCAAAGCTCTACGTGAGTCAAATTGCGCACTACAACGGTTTCAGCAATCTTCTCAATCGAGCAATGTACATTCCCCACCATGTGTGGTTCAAACTTCAGCTGTAGCTGAGCCGAAGCGTCAAGATTGAGGTTGCCAGATTTTTATATCGCAGTGACTGTGATGATAGACGTTTAGTGCGCGATGTGAGTCACGTAGAGAATTGAGTTTTCATGAGCGGGTGGTTTGAATTCACGCATCAAGAATCATTAAATATCTTCGTAAGGAGTTGATTTCGGTAATTTTCGTTGTGCGCATCGTGTTCTAATTGAAATTTTGGTTAAGAAGCATGTATCAGAATGCTGAAATTCGTACTTGTCTAGTGGTCCATTCGCACTTATGACTTTCCGTGCTGCCGTACTAGATCAGAGCAGTGTGCAGAAGCCATCACTGGAAAAAAAACACATTGGATCTAGAGTCCAGACTCTTAAAAACATCGACAAGAAAAAATACTCTTACTTCAATCAGATTTAAGCGTAAATCAAGAACCAAGCCTCTTAATTTGAGCGGATTTCCTTTTGATTTAAGCTTAAATCTGCTTGAATCAAGAGTCCTTTTTCTTGTCAATGTTTTTAAGAGTCTGGACTCTAGATCCAATGTGTTTTTTTTTTTTTTTTTTTTTTTTTTTTTTTTTTCCAGTGATGATGCTTAACTCTAAATGCTACAGAGCACATAATAATTGCATTAAAACAGCTGAATGTTCACTCGAACACAGGTGAAAGCTGAACATGCCCACCGTTCTGTTCCTAAAAAGCCATCGGCGGGTCAAATGGCCTTATTTAAAATAACAGATATTATCATCTCCAAAGAGTATATGAAAGGCTTGAAAGACAAGGCACATAAGTGCAGTTTTTCTATTTCAAGAAATACGTTTTCAAGTTTCAAAATTACATGGAGCCTTATGGCAGAAAAGAAGTTTCACTCACTTTTTCATGCTTTAAAGTTGGATTTTAGTCGTGAATTTTTCGTAGAATATAATTTCAGACTGCCAAGAATAACTCAATTTTTCCAAAAAGTGCACCCATGCGCCGTGTCCTCCAAGCCCCTCAAACGGTAGTCACTATCGTTAATCCAATCATATTGATTGAACCAATCATCATTATTTCTATTGATTCAATCATCATTATCTCTGTAACGATCTCTCTTGAATAAAATCTTGACAAAAAGAGGATTGTGCGTAAAACTAGTCTTGCTGTGTTAAATGAGATTTTGGTTTTTGTCAAGTAATCGAGTTGGTTCCCTTTTGCCAAGTGCAGTCCGTATGTTCAAAGTTAAGTGATGTTGTTTAGTATCTTTCTATCTAAGTTTCCCGGCGGGAAATTGGATTTTAGGCAGAAATGACCGCCAACTTTTGTGAGAAAGTGCCCAATGGAGATGTTGCATGTGTGAGGAATTTGCGATTTGACTGTTGTTTCTTTTGTGAACATTCGCGAGAAACACGATGGTGCCCCTGGTTTCCTCTGAAATCAACTCCCAAGCTGAAAAAAAGCTCTCAAAGTGAGGCCAAAATGGAGATGATATCCCACACTTTCCTGAGAGTCCACCTTTACACCAAAACAAACTCTCCATGCAAAGATAGGGAGCAAATACATTGACAGGGCTGCCACTTTATTTGGGGACTCCAAAACTGAAAACACGGCATCACTGCTAATGTATTCGCTCCCTATCTTTGCATGGAGAGTTCGTTTTGATGTGGAGGTGGACTCTCAGGGTAGGGTGGGATATCCCCTCCATTTTGGCCTCAACTTGAGAGCTTTTTTTGAGCTTGGGAGTTGATTTCAGAGAAAACCAGTGGCACCATCGTGTTTCTCACGAACTTTTATACACGAATCATCAGTCAAATCGCAAACTCCTCACACATGCAACATCTCCATTAGATCCCTGTTTTCACCTGGACGGATTTTTGTAATTTTTTCCGCGTGCGAAGGCGTAAATTTGTCGGTCGGCAGCGGACGGCGCGGACCGTATGGCGTTCCGTACGCTAAGCCCGAATCGGCCGTAGCCTTCAGCGTCCGCCGTCGAAACCCCCAACTCCATCCCCCCGTGAGCCCCCCGAAGCACGGAGCCTTACGGACGAGAGGGCCCTTCTCGACGACCAGTTACGCCCTCGCGCTCACCGAGCGGCGAGTTAACCTCAATTTATCTCCGTTAGAGCGCGGACGTCGCGCGCGCGCCGCGTCGGCGAGGCCCCATTCATAGCCGACAGTCGCTCACGATCAACCGCCGCGCAAAGTCGCTGTCCGCAACCGCCCGACCCCCCCGCGACCCCCCTCCGTAACTCGCGACCCCCTCGAATTTCCCACCCCCACCCCCCTTCGAAACCCCGAGTGCTGCCCCGACCCCCAATCGCGACAGGTGTTAGTGAAAAAGTGCGGATCGATGTGGGCTGTAAATTTGGTGGCTTCGGCTTTAGCCTTCTGTGTTGTGCGCTAATGTGAGGATTTGGATTTAACTAACCCCCTTCTTCGAATCTAAGGTTTGTTGGTTTGGTTGCTCTCGCACGACTTTCTTATGTAGAAGAGGAAATTAAAATAGAAGAAAAAAAATATCACCCTGAGCTAGCAATGAGCGGAATAGAGAATTTGCAGGTGTCTTGAATTTTGTGAATTTCATCTTTAAAATGATACTGCTAGGAAACTGAGTACGAGGTTATCCTTGGTTTCTAAATTGGACAATTATTGGAGAAAATATGATAAAGTAACCTAATCTGCTAAAATACATGTGTTTAAATTGAAAAAGCCGCCAGATGACGTCATAAGGCGGCACGTTTTCTCTTTTTTAAATCAGTTTTTCTCAATTTCCCATGTCAGAAAAAAATTATGAAAAATACTGCGAACTCAGCTCATTAAGCACTCTTAGATGAAGCAATAAACTTTATGTGTGCAAATTCTCCATTTTGTGTACTGGGAAAGTAACGGGAAAATTCGTCAGTGATGAATTTTAGTGGATTTTCAATCGAACCGAATAGATTGGACGCTGTACCTATTACGAAAAAGAAACCATTCGCGGGAGACACATCTGTTTCATAGTTGTTTTTGATTTGTTCCCCCAAGTTCTCAAGATTTAACCTTCAGGTTCTTTTTTGCATAAATATCATACATTTTGACTTGGTTCAACCGGAAATATGTTTAAAATCGACTGTTTTTCTTGTGCACTCAGTGTTGAGTGAGGATTTTTCCGAGTGTGTATGATGTTTGAACGAAACATCTTCGTGATCATCTTGATTTGAATCAACGTAAAGTTCCCAAGATTTGACCTTAAAGTTCTATTTCGCTTAATTATCACAAATTTTGACCGATTCAACCGGAAATATTTTTAAAATCGACTGTTTTTCTTGTGCACTTAGTGTTAAGTGAGGATTTTTCCGAGTGTGAATGATGTTCGAACGGAACATCTTGGTTTTTCGACCACATGTTCGGCCGCATGTTGAGTCGGTGCATGCTATCGTCGTCCGGAGTACCAGATGTCCGCTCCCCTCCCACTCGCGCCAGTTTCAGAGCGTTTTGCCCACGGTCTGGTTTTTTCTTCGCGATTACGACGTATCTACTTGGCTTTCAAAGAAACATGTATCTCCGCTCGCGATGTCGCGAATTAATTTATGGTATTGTTTAAATGAAAAAATGTTATGTTCAGCTCTAGAACATCTACATGTTGTGCCTCCTCCTTAATTGATCCGTCGAGATTTTGCATTTGAATTTTATTTTTTATTTTTTCGTAGTAATGCCATTTACAAGGTTGTCCCAGTCAGAAAATATCGGCAGGGTGTCTACAGTCCGGAAATAGTACTGATTTTTTAAGGGCTGTCTGGAAGTACTGAAAAAGTGCGGAATTTCCGCAAGAAGGTCCGGAATTTTTTTCATTTTTGTCGCAATTTGAGCGAGAAATTCAAATTGAAATGTTCCGAATTTCGTCCCATGGCGGTACTGAAAAAGGCTTGACTTTTTCTGTTTAGGGGGTACTGAATTTTTGGGAATGTACTGTAGAAGTACTGATTTTTGGCCAGCCTGTTCTACTAGACACCCTGTCCGAGAAATGTCAGGGAAAATGACGACAGTGTCAAGGATAAATTGTGGAGTCACCCATATTTGCTTTCTAGAATGGGTTTGATGTTTCCAACAACAGATTTTGCGTGGAAACTCTTTCAAATTATTTCAATTTAATCATCTGGCATATCTTGAATTGTCAGGCTAACCAAAATGTGACGGGAAATATCAGGAAATTTCATCACCTAAATTCAGTGACAACCCTGGGTATTGTTATAATGAAATAAAGTAACATTCAGCTCTAGAACATCCACATGGTGTGCCTCCATGAAAGCCTTTCCGAGAATAGCCTTTAGTTCCGTTTTTTGAAAATATCTTGCTTATTCTTAATTTGTCGACCGAAGTAGTTATATTCTCAAAACTAAAGTTAAATTGATACATCGCGGCAGTCAATCTTGCGTTGGATTTGACTATGACCGGACCCTTGAAGAAGTGTCGCGAATTTTGAGTCAATGGATTCGCGCGTCCCGTGTCCTCGTTGGCGCACAGTGGATCGAGTCAGTAGGAGAGGTTGGACAAAATTTGGAAACTTAAACACTTATAACTCCATTTATACAACATTTTGAGGTTCCTAAGTGGTTCCATTAATTTCCTCGTAAAATTTCCCCCTCGTAGCACCCACTGGAAAAAAACACATTGGATCTAGAGTCCAGACTCTTAAAAACATCGACAAGAAAAAATACTCTTGATTCAATGAGATTTAAGCTTAAATCAAGAACCCAGCCTCTTAATTTGAGCGGATTTCCTTTTGATTTAAGCCTAAATCTGCTTGAATGAAGAGTATTTTTTCTTGTCAATGTTTTCAAGAGTCTGGACTCTAGTTCCAATGTGTTTTTATTTCCAGTGCCCCTTAAAATTTAAAATGTGACGAAATCAACATAGAAATTTGCTGTTTTAGTCAAATATTTCATGTGCAACCTCTCTTAATTGACTGGATCCACTGTGCGGCGCGGTGGTGGCGCTAATGGATTGAGCTTAAATTCGGCCCTTCCGAGTTCCGCGCTCGCTGCGCGGGTGATGGTGATCATCTGGCGCCGGCGTTCGGACCCGTCAGCGCACCGAATGATTTATGCTGTGGCGCTTTGTTGGATTTGCTTATTGTCTGTACTCGCGGATACTACGCCTCACTTCCGAACTTCTGCGTCTGGCGCGGAGAGGACAGGCCTCACGGCAAAAAACCCGTATCTCTTTACCTCGACTTCTCTGAAATTTAAACGAAGGCTTTTTTTTAAAAAGAAAAATCGACCCAACGGTAATTTTTAAATCCAGAAAGGAAAAAAGGTCAGTTCATGCAAAGGGGAAAAAAAACATCCTGATTAAGTTCCAGGGTTGGCGAGGGGAAAAGGGCATCCACTCGGATTTTTTTTCAAATCTGCCTTTCTCAAGGAACTTTTGGATATCTTGTGAAGGTCCACGCCCCCTCCCCCCCGCTGTAGAATGTTTTGCCCTCTTCAGACAATCCCTTCACACTGTAAGATTTAGCTTACTGATGATGCCCCTGATAAATTCTGACGAATTTTAACAATTCAAGTAGTTTTTTCAATGTATTAAACACTTGTTCTGTTCGGAATAAAAAATTTAAAAAAAATACGAATTCAAAGAAAATCCGTTCCGAAGTGTTTTAAATTTTGTACCTGGAGCATTGCCGATTTTAGATGATCCGAAAAACAGTTCGTATTGTCGGGTCTCTAGAATGGGATTGTCACCTCACTACTTTTTAAGGCTTTATCCTCTTCCTGTGTCAAGCCGCAAGAAGTGAAAAATTGCCCAAAGAAGCCACCAATTAGCATTGGCGGATCCAGCAAATTGGCAACATTGTCTTTTCTCCATTTAAACCTATAGAAATGTATCGATTCTTGTGCTCCGGCAAGAATCGATTATTTAGCATAGGTTTAAATGGAGGGAATCCTGTGTTGCCAAATTGCTGTATCCGCCTCTGCCAATTAGCGTGCAAGTCACCATTAAACGCAACTCCTACGACGCGACGTACGCAGAGGCCTTCGACGTCTTCGTCGATGCAGGGGGGGGGGGGGGGAGCACCGCGGGCGTCATCGGTTCCAGATGCACGTCATCTATGTCAGTCGTCGTCCGAGGCGCCGCGTTCTGCACGCACGTGACATCCGCCGAAAAAGAAGTGAAAGTGACGGAGAGGAGGGAGAGGGCCGCCCCCCTCCCCCCCACAGCCGTGAAATTCCGCCCGCGGTCCTTCTCCCGAAAAAGGAATCGAGGGAAGGGGGGGGGGGGGCACCGGAGGAAAGCGCAACTTGGAGACCCAATCGATATGGACCGCGCGCGCGGAATCGGGGGGCATTCCGCTTGAAATTTTTCGAGTCCCGTGCGCCGCGTCGCCGCGCGCGGAACGTGAAATTCGTGACCTAAAATCATATGCATGGACCCGATTCGACGTTGCCAAGTTGATATGAAGTCGGGGTCTATCGCGTTTATGTAGTGGAGAAAAAAATAGGAAAAATGAAGAAAAGTCTATGGGTTGCTTCAGTGGATTTTGAGCTGAGATTTTTGACACTGGGACTAGATTTTGTGACCCATCGACAGGGTGTCATTTAAAAAATTAAAACAAGAGAAACCGGGAAATATCAATAAATTCCTTATCATCAAGAAAAGATCAGAAAAATTGGTCGTAGATTAGGAAATTTAGGCGGATCCAGGGGAGGGGGCGGCGTAGGGGGCATATTATCCTCCGTTCGCCCGATGTAAAGGAGGAGGAACAAGTGAAAGAAGAAAGGAATGGAGGAAAGAAGAATGAAAGACGCTTGTTGGTAATTATTCATGACGAAATTTACTAAAAATGCATATTAGATACTCCAAAAATTCAACAAATTTCCGGGGGAGGCCCAAGGAAACCCCTTCCGCCCCTCCGTTTAAGGTGTCTGGATCCGCCTTTGAAGTAATCTGCCGTGCTAAGGAAAAACGCCGTATGAACCTTCAGGCGTTGCCAAATTCCCGTCGGTAAATCAAAAGATTTTGGGGAAATTTGTAAATATTTTAATTTTTCAGATAATTTTGTTCGCAATTTTACATGAAGTTCTTGAAAATTTCTCGGAAGAATATTCATAACATCCCTCAAAAATAAACATTTTATCGAAGGAAATTTGGCAACTCTCGAATGTTCATGCAGCGTTTTTCCTTAGTAATGCAGAGTGCGTCAAGCATTTTTCAACTTCATGCAGTTCGTGGCTGGAAGAGGTGACAAATTTGACTCATGCAATTTATCAAATATTATGTCGGTTTGTAAAATCAAACGGAAGACAATTCATTCGCGAAAAAATAAGGAAATTTCGCTCTAAAAATCAAGAACGAACAGGAAAATATCAGGAAAATCCAAAATAAAATGCCAATAGATAGACATCCTGTTCGATCACAACGTTTATTTTCCTTTTTCATGACGTAGCGTTAGCCTGGCGACGGCAACGTGGTTCGACGCACAGTGGATCGAGTCAGTTAGAGAGATCGGACATGAAACTTCCGACCAAAACTGCAAATTTTGGTGTTTATTTCGTCACGTGTGAACTTTCAAGGAGTGTTTGCGGATAAAATTTCACGAGAAAACCAGTGGAACCGCTTTTAGAACCTAAAAATTTGGTATAAACGGAGTTATAAGCGTTTAAAATTTCCGAATTTCGTCCGACCTCTCCTACAGACCGGAGCCACTGTGCGACGAGCTTTCGGCGAGCTTCCTCCGTGGCGGCCTGTCCATCGCGTCATCCGCGTCCGTCGGCCGGTCGGAGTCGAGTAGAGTTGGAGGCAATGTAAACAAGATAAATGAACTTTACCATGTTGGGCGTTCAAGTTCGCCCTTTTTTGGACTCGAAACATCCAGTCCGTGCTGAAATGCCGTCCGCCGCGGCGGTCCTGGAATGCCCCCGCTTCCGCCGCTCCGCCCCCCTCCCCCCTCCCCGCCCGGGGGGGGGGGGGGCACACTGCCGTCGACCGTAAACAAAAAACGGATCCGTCGCCGAAACACCGATCTGTTTTGGAAAAGTGAGGTTAGAGTGCTCGATTGCGCAGTCGTCAAGGTTGCAGCCGAAATTTGTGTGATTTCTTGGGATCGGAACGCGGTTGCCGAAGGTGTCTCGTCGACAATACAACTGTGATTCTCCGGCGGGTCGATTCTTGAATCGTTATCGAATGAACTCGATCGATATGTCCCTATTTTGGTAATGGAGATGTTGCATGTGTGAGCAATTTGCGATTTGACTGTTGATTCTCATGTGAAAGTTCGCGAGAAACTCGATGGAGCCACTGGTTTTCTCTGAAATCAACTCACAAGTTCAAAAAAAGATCTCAAGTTGAGGCCAAAATGGAGGGGATATCCCACGCTACCCTGAGAGTCCATCTCTACATCAAGACAAACTCTCCATGCAAAGATAGGGAGCAAATACATTAGCAGTGATGCCGTGTTTTCAGTTTTGAGTCCCCAAATAAAGTGGCAGCCCTGTCAATGTATTTGCTCCTATCTTTGCATGGAGAGTTATGTCTTGATGTAGAGGTGGACTCTCAGGATAGCGTGGGATATGCCCTCCATTTTGGTCTCAACTTTAGAGCTTTTTTTGATCTTGGGAGATGATTTCAGAGAAAACCAGTGGCACCATCGTGTTTCTCGCGAACTATTACATAAGAATCAATAGTTTAATTGCAAATGCCTAACTTATGCAACGCCTCCATTATATCTATCGATCAGGGTCATTCGATAACGATTCAACAATGGACCTGCAGCTCTATACCTCCTCCAAATTTTCTAAATTTGATTATTTTTTCCATATCTAAAGAGATAATCATTTAAAATGGCGCTTTGAACACATGCTTTTCCCCAAAACCATTGTATTTTCAGAGAGGAATCCGGAAGTTCGAGTTCGGAAACCTCGAAAACTCTGGGAAACGGCGAGAAATATTGAATTCAGAAAAAAGCTGTTACTGCGAGTTACGAAAGTTTCCCGGGCAGTACGCGGCCGGAAAAAAATCGCGGGTGATCTTCTGAAAAATTAAAATTTTTTAAAACGAACCGTGAAAGTATAATTTATTTTCGGACTTGGAAATTTCCACAAAAAAAAGAGGCAATTAGATGTCTAATAGAATGATCCCTGCACTGGAAAAAAACGCATTGGATCTAGAGTCCAGACTCTTAAAAACATCGACAAGAAAAAATACTCTTGATTCAATCAGATTTAAGCTTAAATCGAGAACCAAGCCTCTAATTTTGAGCGGATTTTCCTTTGAGTTAAGCTTAAATCTGATTGAATCAAGAGTCCTTTTTCTTGTCAATGTTTTCAAGAGTCTGGACTCTAGATCCAATGTGTGTGTGTGTGTTTTTTTTTTTTTTTTTTTTTTTTTTTTTTTTTTTTTTTCCGTGTAGAATGATCCCTGGTGCTCAATTTAAAACTTTAAGTATAATATCATCAATTTCTTGAGGAGAGTTTAATTTTGTTCACTAGCACTCTCGACGAAACTCGGGCAAGGAAACATCGCGTAATATTAGGTGTCACGGTGTGTTAATCTCGAGCCCATTAGGAGTATACGTTGGAGGCTCGACGTTCGACGACACGGCGGCTAATAGGTGGCTCATCCGGTGAGACCCATCGTCCCGTCGTCATCGTCCCCGGTTCACATTCGGCTAATGCAAAGCGCACCATCATAACCGGTGCAAGGAACCGCGGAACAGTCATCTGCTCCGAGCTTGACGAGCCTGGAATCGATATTCCCATCATATTGACGGAGATCGTGCCCCCCTTCCCCCTCCCTCGCCCACGCCCCCGTCGGATCCGATCCCGGTTCTATTCCCGAGGCCTGCCTCTTCCTTATCCCTTATCTTAGCTCCATTATTTTATCTTAACGTTTCCTCAATCGGTTCCTCGTATCCAGGCGCCGTTGTCGGGTCTCCCGCGAGTCACCGTAATCGGGTACACTGAGAAAAAATTTACGGGCTATATAGACGTACCGTCCATTTCGGGCTCAGAGGCAGAAAGTTCCGGTGCTGGAGCCGCAGCGTTGATTGCTATCGGTGAAACGCCCGGAACTTTCGGCCTCTGAGCCCGGAGCGCGAACGGTATGTCTATATAGGCCGTAATTGAATCAGTGAAAACCCAAACACACCAACTTGGAAAAATTAAAATCATCAAGACACACACAAAACTGACAAAACTGCACAGTAGATGAAGAAATTTGTCCAAGAAACAGATTTTTGGTGCCGAAAGACAAGCACTTACGGACATTTTAAAGGTCCAAGTTGGAACAAATCCACTAACTTCAATGACCATTTTAAAAATTGCCCGTCTTCAATGAAAGTTGTGCATTTTCGAGTTACCGAGTTGGTGTGTTTTCGAACTCACTGAATCAATTACGGCTTCGCGACGGCCGGAGTTTTTGTTTTCAGTGGAGTCACCTTAATAATTGGGTACGGTACAGCACCGGTTGGATCCCGGGATTGCAGACTTTCCTGAAACTGTGTGAAATAAAATTTGGTGACTTTATTTAAAAGCTCAGCAATGAACTCAGTATGCCATGAAACGCATGGAATCAGTTCAATCCTAATTTGAAATGTTGGAAAAAGTGAGCCGAATTTCGAAAATTCGAAACGAATTCTCGGATACTTATTGTTGCATTCCTTACTTCATTCTCGAGAATTCAACACGCCATGATCATATTCTATGTCGTCCTTTCAAGATTTTAAGATTCTTGTCATCTTCAAATTCTTAACATATTTTTGATATGTATTCTAACAATCAGTCATGCACTTATGATGACATCGCCGAGTGGCCAACAACGGTTATCTTGGATTGACCCATTGCGATATCTATACATTCAGTTGGGGAATTTCACCGTGGATTGCGTTCGCTGATTTTGGCATCGACGCGCGGTTTCCGGCGCGATTCGCGAATTGCTGCAGTTCCGCATCCGTCATCCGCTCGGTGTGGGGAACCCAATCGTGACGTCATCCTCGTGCAACGTTCCGATGACTCATCTCCGTTTCAAAGTTCAGCTTCGCGATTTTCCACAACCGAGCCTCTCATCCAAGGCGCATCCACTTGGCTGAAAAATCGCTTCAAAATATTGATAAACACCGCGGATGCTGTCGGTGTGTCGGAAAACATCAACCAAGTTTCCGTACTCGCTTTTCCTCTTTCGATCTTTTTGTTTTATTTTTCGGGTTTCCGTCGTTTTTGAGTTTTAACAGTTGGACATCGTAAGTGAGTCGAGGTCCAGAAACCGGAGTAACTTGTAAACGATTTCGATCAAGAGTGATGTCTCTAGACAGCCCTATTAATTGATTTGTGTTACGCTCAAGGAAGCGACCTTTTACGCCAAGTAAGTTTTGCGGCGTGACAACGAAAGTATGCTTGTTCTACTGATTTGGTTCTGTTGTGACAATCAGAAATAATGCATCACGGCAAAGAGTTTTTTGGCGTCAACTGAAAATAAAATCCGTGTTTAATTATTATTCGCCTTTTGGCAAGGCCAGTAATTTCCTGAACGCAACACGAGAAACTATCAAAGGACCAAGGTAGATTTACACAGGTATGGACAGAACTAAACAACTGGCCTCTGATTGGCTCTCCAACGGCCCCTTAACTTCCGCCATTTTGTATGTTTTGATTATTTTGATTTATTATGTTCGGTTTATCGTTCGTCAAAATTTTGTGTGATTTTTTGCACAATTTTGATAATGCGATATTAATTTTAACGTTTAAACGCACAAACGTTTGAATGTTAATTTGATTGTAATTTAATTAAAAAACGGGCCTTTTAACCTACGTCACGTAGTCATGTGACACGTACTGAGGCTCATGGGAAATTTTCAACTTGTCCATACCTGTGTAAATCTACCTTGTCAAAGGACGGTGTTCTTCATTGTATTTGTCCGATTTTCTCTTCTCTTTCTCAGCTACTGAGGGAAAACCCGAAAAGTCCATCCAATTTTTTCCTCCAAAATCTTGAGATCCTCTGCCTGCCCGGAAACGAACGAGAGGGCCACGACCCAGGATGAGTCAAAGGAGGCCGGATCATGTGCTCGCGTGGCCGGGTGGCTCAACAAAGCTCGGGTGGTGCCGCGCGACGCCGGCGCCCACGTCCCACGTCCTCGTCCGAGCAGTCGGTCAAACCGCGGCCAAAGCGACGCGACGCTTCCTCCGTCCGCCTCGGCCGTGCCCCGATCCGTTTCACTTTCCGCGGCATTCCACCCTGCCCCGCGCCCTCGTCCCGGTCCACCCACACGCACCGCCGCACAGTGAATCCAGTCGATGGGAGAGGTCGGACAAAATCTGGAAACTTTAAAAGCTTACAACTTTGTTCATACAAAACTTTGGGGTTTTACACGGAGAGAAAAACTTCGTGCGTGTGAATCGAAATTGAGGTCATATGGATCTCTGAAGTTTTCGGATCACGTATCTAAAAACTTGAGGTCCAGCTGCCGAAGTTCGGGTCAGACATCTGAAGTACTTCGATATATACCGAAGGGTTCGGGTCACACATCTGAAGTACTCCAGTACATACCGAGGTGCCTCGATGTCTGACCTGAACTTCGGCAGCTGGACTTCAAGTTTTCGGATGCGTGATCAGAAAACTTCAGAGATCCATATGATCTCAACTTCGGGTCCCATGCACGAAGTTTTTTTCTCCGTGTAAGAGTGGTTTCATCGGTTTCCTCGTGAAATTTTCTTCAAGAAGCACCCCTTGAAGTTAAAAATGTGACGAATTCAACATCAAAATTCGCAGTTTTAGTCAAAAATTATATGTCCGACCTCCTTGATTGACTCGATCCGCTGTGCGCCGCGCCCCACACACCGAGGCACCGGTTCCCCGTACCGGCCACGTCGGGGACGGGATATTCAGATCTCGCACGTGGCTTTCGATGTAGGAATGGACGGAACTATCCTAGCCCCTACGTATGTAGACGCCATTGCGGTTATGTCACACAGAGGCGTTATTTAGTGATCAGAGGCAATTTTTTTTCAGACGCCGCTGTAACAATTTAAGATGCTTCATCGGGTGAGCTACTAGTTAAGTGCGAAGATTATCACTATTTTTCGTCTGATGATAATGTAGCTCCTGCATGTGTCAGGAATGTGCAATTCAACCACTGATTCCCACGTAAAATTTTGCGAGTAACACGATGGTTCCACTGGTTTTCTCTGAAATCAACCTCAAAGTTCAATAAAAAGCTCTCAAAGTTGAGGCCATAATGGAGGGGATATCCTACGCCACCCTTAGAGTCCACCTCTATATCAAGACAAACTCTTTATGCAAAGATAGGGAGTAAATACACTGACAGGGTTGCCGTGTACACAAACTTTGCATCGGAAGATTGTCTTTATATGGAGGTGGACTCTCAGGGTAGAGTGGGATATCCCCGCCATTACGATCTTAACTTTGAAAGCTTTTTTTGAGCTTTGAAGTTGATTTCAGAGAAACCCAGTTTTTTTCTTTATTTTTGATAGAAACTTTAAGATTCATCCTACCTTTAATCATACCAATTATGAAATCATTTGATTAAAATACCCTTTTTGAGCGACTGAATGTCGGAGCAACTGAAATGTCGGAGCAACAGTTATTCACTCGTACTGAACTGGAGACGGACCAAAGAGCGATGATTTATGCGGTATCGTGGATACTCTGTTGCATGAGAGAAGGCGGTGCTGCGTCGATGAAAACATAAAACCATGCATTCGGATTGCATAACCTAGTCATGCGTGAGCGCGGAAAACTTTCCTGATCGATCGAGCAACTTTGTTCACTCCCGGCCAACGCCGCCGCTGCCGGTCGCAACTTCGAGCTTTTGCCGAGGTCAAGATCGGTCGCGCACCGTCGACAAGTTTCCCGCCATTTCCCACGCCTCAGGAAAATAACATTCAAAGTCAGCATCCGGCTCATTGTTGAAATTGATAGACAAAACGATAGACAAAGAAGACGTACGGACAGGGTTGCCACAGTCAGGGAATTCTGGGAAAATCGGGAAATATCAGGAAATTGTAAAAAGTCAGGGAAAACCATGAAATATCCGGGAAATCCGGAGAATGTCAAGGAAAACCGGGAAATGTCAGGGAAAATGACAAAAATGTAAGAAAAATTTCTTAAATCACCTTCATTTGCTTCCTAGAATATGGGTTTGAGGTTTCGAACAACAAATTTTGCCTGTTAACTATTTTCAATTTTGTCTTTTCAACCACCTTTCATATTTTCACGTTTCGGGGAATTTTACCAAAATGCGTCAGGGAAATTTCAGGGAATTTTGTTTTCTATGGCAACCTTGGGAGTATGCGCGATCCTCTCGGCAAGAATGGGTGGTTCTTATAGACTCAGGGAATAAATGATGGACTAACCATAGGGTCCCTCGTGGTTTTCCGTTAGATGGTCTATTTATTATCTACGTCCTATTTTTAAAAAGATACAACAGCGCGAGCGGGTTACAAGTCTCCAACAAGGTTTACAACATGTTAACAAGGTTTCCCGTCGAGAACTCAAAATCGCCAATTTCGATCTTTTCCTCCCAATGGCTAGAACACCTGTATAGCGAGAGTATGGACAGATTCCTTCATGGAGGGCTTAGCGCTTAGGGCCCAAAAGTGCAGCCACCCTTCTAACCAACTTTTAACGCACAAACTTTCACTGCCAGTCTGCAGATTCTAATTCTCACCAAAATGGCTAAGGATGTACATGAATGAGCGTTCTTCCGCAAAAATGAGTTTTATGCAAAAACTAAGCCAAATACGTGCTTCATGAACGATGGTTCGTAACAATTGTATTAATAAATCGCTCTGAATAATTGAAATTCATAGGTTGGCTGCATTTCTGGGCCCTAATTTTATTCGCGGAGGCATCGGTGAAGGCCTGATGAATTTTCGGAGTTTCCCATCTGTCTATACTCTCGCTATACAGGTACTCGAAATACGGCTATTCCGGACAGTTTGCTCCCGGAAGATAAGTCCTTTCTCACAGATCCTGATATATATTCTGTCCCTGCTTGGCATCACTGGGAGAATCAGGGTGCAGGATCATAACATCACGGCCACGGGGCACCTGAGCATGGATGCATGGATGCACTCCCGAAGAGTGACGTCACGATGAATGCGTTTCACAGCCGTCAAGTGGTCTCACGGCGAACTCCAATCGGCGGAGCGTGAACAGCATCGGTATCATCAGCCCGTGTCCACGGCCCGTGGCGTGGCGTGGCGTGGCGCGCGCACCGGGGATCTTATCTCCCAATTGATTTTCGAACTCGCGCCTCCGCGGTACACCCCCGTCCCCCACCTCCACCCCCTCACCACGCTCGCGGAGGAGGGAACGCATCGAGGCTCCGCGGTGGAACAGGGGTTGTTTGACGAGGCGCCACGCCGAACGCGTCTTTTACACGTCAACGAGTCGTGCGCAGCCGCATTGCCAGCCGAAAGAGCCGACGACGAAGGAAAATCGCGTGGGAGGTAGTTTTTACACGGCGCGGAAAGCGCTCGCAGAATCGACACGACTCTATCCGACGCGGCGGGTTTGATACGACTATTTCGACACCTGAGTAGTGCTCGGTTGCAGTCGCATGAAATGAAGGCGAAATTCGAAGGAGGAATGGACTGCGTTAAGCGGAAAGGAACCAAGCCACATCAGCTATTGCCAAATTTAAATGGGCAGTGTAATTTTTTACATGAAAACGGTTGTGTTTGGTTTTGTCAAAATTTCAGAGAATTTTCTGCATAGTACGCAGGAAATTACTTATAATTTTCTAATAAATTCGCTCAAACGTTCTCTTGTAAAAAATCAAAGTGCCTAGTTATATTGCATTAGCTGATGTGGCTTGATTCCTTTCTGCTGAACGCAGTCCAAATGAAGTCACGCTCCTGAATTCGACTCAAAGGGTTTGATACAACTATATCAACATCTAAGTAGTGCTCGGTTGCAGCCGAATCAAATGAAGGCGAAATTTGAAGTGGAAGTAAAGAGACGCTCCTGAATCCGACTCGGCGGGTTTGATGTGACTATTTCGACTCCCAAGTAGTTATCGGTTGCCGCCGAATGAAATGAAGGCACATTTTCAAGTTTTAGAAAATAATACTTTCTTTTCGGAAGCTTACTTACTTTGTTTTGTTTTTTTTTCATGTTTGTACTTATGTGAATTTTTCACTTTTCTAAACTAGTCGTTTCTTGCCCCTCTTTTTAATTAAATTTTAATCTGACGTTTTACTTTTGTTTCAGGTGAGTTGGAAGAACCGTTCATGCATCGACTGAAGTTTGATCCGATTATCGAACCATTTGCAGTGTGTATTTGTAAGCATTTATCTAGCATCATTTTTATTTTTCTTTGCATATCACCTGTAGATTTATCTTTATATTCATCATATTAAACAAAAATATTTTTTTAGCAACAGCAATTTACCGGGCTTGCAGGACAAGGCGCATAAGTACAGTTTTTGCTATTTCGAGAAATGCGTGTTTGAAGTTTCGAAATTAAATGGATCCTAATGGCAAAAAGAAAGCTGACAGTCGTTTTTTCAATGCTTAAAAATTGAAACTTGGGAGCGAGTTTTTCACAGAAAATGCATGAAGACTAGTTTCTCTTGAAATCATGAATATCTCAATTTTTTCAAAAACTGGACGTATGCTCCTTGTCTTCCAAGTCCCTCAATTCTAAAGTTGAGTAACACTCAGACTAATTCGAGTGAAAGAAAAGTCAAGAGAGTGTGAAAATCAGTCAAGTAGAAATCTAAAATTCTCGATTTTTGAGTTCGGTCGCCATCTTGTGAAAAGGACCGAGTGCCTAATTAATCAATCAATATCGAACATCGAAGGTCCACATCACACAGCCGATTTGTATTTGGACCGCGTTAACAAAAAGGAATCAAGCCACGTAAGCTATCGCCAAATTTAATTGGGCGATTTAACTTTTTACATGAAAACAGTCGTGCGGATTTTTCTGCAAATTTCAGTGAATTTTCTGCACAGTTCAAAGCAAATTCCGTAAAATGTTCAAAGAAATCTGCACAAATGTTCCCTTGTAAAAATTTAAATTGCCTTGTTAAATTTGGCAATAGTTGATGTGGCTTAATTCCTTTCTGCTAAACGCGGTCCGAATAAGACAAACAGAGGCAACGCAACGAAAATAGAGCAAGGGAAAGGACGCGCATCGATGACGGCGCAGAGATACAACTATTCGTGCTTGATGGATGTCCGTATTGCGTCTGCAAAATTGAAGGCGCGATGGCGCGAGGTGCGGACTCGCAATGTACCGTTTTATCCTGCCAATTTGTTTTCGTTTTTCTTGTAAAAAATTGAATTGTCCAGTGAAATCTGGCAATTGCTGATGTGGCTTGGTTCCTTTCTGCTTAACGCAGTCCAAATAACACGAACAAAGGCAACGGAACGAAAATAGACCAAGGGAAAGGACGCGCATTGATGACGGCGCAGAGATACAACTATTCGTGCTCGATGGATTGCCGTATTGCGTCTGCCAAATTGAAGGCGCCATGGCGCGAGGTGCGAACTCGCGATGTACCGCTTTATCCTGCCAAATTGTTTTTCTTTTTCTTTGTCTTTTCAATAATGTTTGCTGGCAATTTTGCAAAAAAAAAAGAGCAGCACTCCCTTGCAAAAGAACCAAGAAAAACGTACAATCCAAAAATCCTAGTCACATCAATAATTTTTTACATGAAAACAGTAGTGCGAATCTGTGTGCAAATTTCAGTGAATTTTCCGCATAGTACGAAGCAAATTCCTTAATTTTTTCAAAGAAACCCGACCAACGTTTTCTTGTAAAAATTTAAATTGCCTTGTTAAATCTGGAAACACCTGATGTGCCGTGGTTCCTTTCTGCTATTAACGCGGTCCATTTTTTAGTGCGGTTCTGATTCCGGTGACCCCGGTTATTAGTCAGTCGAGTTGGTTGTGCCCCAAAAAAAAATTGGCAGTATAAAGCGGTACATCGCAAGTTCGCACCTCGCGCCATGGCGCCTTCAATTACGCAGACGCAATACGGACATCCATCAAGAACGAATAGTTGTATCTCTGCGCCGTCATCAACGTGCGTCCTTTCCCTAGCTACATTTCCATGATGCTTTGCTTTTGTTTGTCTCATTTGGACCGCGTTCAGAAGAAAAAAACCAAGCCACATCAACTATTGCCAAGTTTGACCGGGCAATTTTAATTTTTAGAAGAGAACGTATTTGCAGATTCCTTTGTAAATTTTAAGGAATTTGCTTCGTAATATGCAGAAAATTCACTTGAATTCGCTCAAAAGTCCGCAAAAACGTTTTCATGTACAAAATTCAATTGTTCAATTAAATTTGGCAATAGCTGACGTGGCTTGGTTCCTTTCTGCTTAACGCGGTCCAATTTCGGTGGTCCCGCTTATTAGTCAGCCGTGTTGGTTTTGTCCGACTTCCTCGGTTGAGAAATCGGCTTCACACGACGTCCGACGTCCGACGAATTTTTTCGGAGGAACGGGGGCCCGATGGAGTTGGGAGGGAGAGGGGGGGGGGGGGGGCGTGAAATTTCTTAAGATCCCGTGGAGGGCCCGCGGTCCGCCCGCGCTCTGCGTTGGGTATCAACTCTTTCAAGGTGGCCGCGCCGCGACGGAGCCCACTCAAACCTCCGCAAGGCAGCGGCAGCGTGTCCCCACGCAATCTCATTCTCGTTGCACTCCCAACCCTCGTTGTCGCTTCGTTGCGTTCTCTCTTTTTAATCCGGCCTCGATTGGACGCACTGGAAAAAAAAAAAAAAAAAAAAACACACTGGATCTAGAGTCCAGACTCTTGAAAACATTGACAAGAAAAAATACTCTTGATTCCATCGGATTTTTGCTTGAATCAAAGCGAAATCCGCTCAAATTAAGAGGATTGGTTCTTGACTTAAGCTAGACTCTGATTGAATCAAGAGTACTTTTTCTTGTCGATGTTTTTAAGAGTCTGGACTCTAGATCTAATGTGTTTTTTTTCCCAGTGCGTTATTCGTAACGCTGCGCCGAAGAAAAACGTTAAATTTTCGTTTCCGCCAAGAAAAAACGTAACTGAATTTCAAAGTTGCCAACAGAGTTGTAACAGTCGGAGAGTACTCGGAAAACCAGGAAATGTCAGGTAATTTTTAAAAAGTCAGGGAAAACCTGGGAGTGTCAGGGAAAATGACGAAATGTCGGAAAAATTGTCCAGTCACCTATGTTTTCTCTCTAGAGTAGCCGTGACGTTTCGAACAACAAATTTTCCCCGAAAACTACTTCAAATCATGTCTTTTTAAGCATCTAGCATATCCTCAATTGGACGTGTTTCTGTCAAACGGAACTTTGTGCATAATGACGTGAGCCTTGTTACGCATAGTTTCTTATGGATCTTGGGGCTCATGTCTGACTGCACCTAGTTCCGTTTGACAGTCCAATTGTCAGGAAATTTTACCACAACGTGACCGAGAAATCAGGGAAATGTCAGGGAATTTCATTTTCTAAATTCTGTGGCAACCCTGATTTCAATGTTGCCAAATTTCCGCTCGCAAATTGCAATTTTAAGTGTAGAATCTTGGGCGTATCTAATTGAATATTTCGCTGATTTTTCATCTGATCTCTTCTTTGTCTATCGCTTTGTCCACCAATTCCAACAATCAGCCCTCTGTAGTGATGACCAATGGTATTTATGGCTGATCATACGCGCACGTGCTTTAATGCGTGGAAAATTGTAATATTATCGTAAGCTACCGGCAACCACGCTCCAAATACAACTCCATTCATAAACACTCGCCACGTCGCCTCATGGATATCCCGGTGCTGGTTACCTCGCTAAGTCTACTTTTGGTCATCTCAGTGTCTCCAAACATGTTTTCACAATCTATCGCTCGGCGTTTCCGCTCGAACAAACTTCGATGTTTTTTGGTTCCTGCGGGCTGTTTGTTGAAATTGGTAGACAAAGCCATAGACAAAGGAGATAAAAGCAGGGATATGGACGGATCCTATTGGTGGAAACGGGGGTTGCAATGGACAAAGAAGGTAGATAATAGACTAACCCATAGCAACCTACGCTTAATGGTTAGTCAATAATTTTCTCCCTATAGTCTATTAGAACCAAATTAAACTATTGGATAAGGATCGACTATCGGGATGTTCGCAACGAAAATCTTAATAATAGATTCTTTATCATAGCTTCAAATAGGAGCTTATCGATAGCTGATGATCTAAGCTATGTCACTGGTTCAAGCTCGAAACGCCTCGGTCGAGGACCTGAAATCGTCGGGGGTCGGGAGAAAGAAAGAACGTATATCCATTTCCACGTTGCAACATTTCCTTTAGCAAATGTTCGCTTTACTGTTGAACTGCTGAGCGATTGTGACTTAAAATTTCGCTCATTTGTCTTTTGAATACATAGAAAAATCGGAATACTTCTGGGCTGAAACTGCACAGTCATATTCTTGTAATAAATTAAATTAATTGAGTCAATTTTGCAACCCTTGAGTGAAGTTACAATACTTCGTCTGGGGTCATACGAATTGAGATCAGACCATCGCGTGACAGAGAGCATCCGATGATGAAGTCGCCTTTTCTGCCATGTTCAGTGGTCGTTACATTTGGACGTATGCTAAATGAACTATGTGGAAATGCATTGAATCAGAAGAAACTATGTGCATAAGCTTTGAATGTACCGTAGTTCTCCTTGATCTAATTCATTTTCATTTAGCTCCTTTTAGTAAAAACGCATGATTATGTGCATTTTTGCCATGTATTCGTGAGTGGTAATTTTTCAGCGTTGAAATGAACTTACGTTCTCTCGTGTGAGAAACGACTTAATGTGCAAGTATTTTTCTGTCTAGCCATTCAAGAATGAAGTATAAAGTACACGTTTCGCAGACAATTTTATTCCCTTCTTCCCCTCTGTAAGAAACTCGCAAGACAACCCCTCATCCTTCCTCATGGATCTTTCGTAAGACTGGCCTACACTCCGTCTCCTATTTTGTAAGAAAATAAAGGAGAAAGCCTGAAATAGCTGGAGAAAATTAACTTTTTTGTAAAATAAAAAAAAAATACAATAAAAACGGAGGCTTACATAATACTGGTTGACCCTCTCCTCCTGCATAGGACCCCGTAAGACAAACGCAGAACCAGTGGCGTGGCGTGAATTGCGATGTATCGATTGTTATGCCATTTAAACCTATGGTAAAGAATCGATTATTAAGGTGTTCGCTGCGAACACCCTGTTAATCGATCCTTTTCCATAGGTTTAAATGACAGATCAATCGATATATCGCAAAGCACGCCACGCCACTGCGCAGAACCCCTCCCTCTTTCAAGTAGGTTACTTAATGCTTGAACGGTCCTTTCGGAGGACTGGGTCCTGGGTGCTTTCCTTACCGATCGATTAATGTTTTTTTGCGAATTTTCTCACGTAACAGACTTGAATGAGCAGTCGTAGCGACGTGCAAGTCCTCGATCACCTGTTTGCGAGGAAATGCAATCCCACGCGTATGCGCATACTCGCTCCGAGACACACATCCGATCAAACCAGACCTAATCGGACAGAAATCAACGCCCCTCGAAGATGGGAGTGCACAGTCTGGTGCGGGCTCCAAGGTCGCAGTTCTATCCTATTTTCATTTTTTCCTCTGTGAGGCGCTAGATGCAGGAGGGTATTACCGTAGCAGCTCGACCAAATTTGGTCAGGAAACGCCGTCTCCAGCTCGAAAAGCATGCCCCGAAAAGGAAGTCTCCGTTATTTTCCGCCCGTGGAACCGGTGCGCTGGCACGACTGCCTCAGTGACATCGGACGCCAGAGCAACAAATATTCCGTTCGATCCGCCCAAGGCAGTGACGAAAACGAGGGAATAACAAATTTTTAACTAATACCTGTTCGAAAGTATATACCGTTTTGGTTTGAGGTAGACTGTAATTTTGTGTTTAAGTGGAAACTACTGAGTCAAGGGGTCTAGCATCAGAAAGAACCGGAAAATATCAGGAATTTTGGCCGATCAGGAAAATATCAGGAAAATCGGAAAAATCGTACGTTTTATCAGGAATTTTTCTTACACAAATCTCAGCGGAGAAATCTTACTGCTATTGCTATCGTGCCAGGAGTCGAGAAAAATCAGGAAAATATCAGGAATTTTCAAAATGAAAGAATCAGGAATTTTTTATAAAAAATCAGGAAAATATCAGGATTTTTCAAAATTAAAAAATACTAGACACCCTGTGAGTGAACTGAACACGAGGATGCCTGTGGTTTATAATTGCACTGGAGAGTTTGACGATAACCGATTGGTAGTGGAATCCGCCATACGGCACTCATGGCTTCACTTTAACTTTTTCCTATTCCGATCAGGAAAAATTATAAAAAATACTGCGAAATCAACTCTTTTAGCACTTTCAGATGGAGCAGTAAGAAAATTGCGTATAGATTCTCCATTGTAATAAAATGAAATTCGGGATACTTTAAGTTCACAGATTGGCGTTCTTTTGGGCCCTTGGGCATCACAGGAAAAAAAACACATTGGATCTAGAGTCCAGATTCTTAAAAACATCGAAAAGAAAAAATACTCTTGATTGCATAGGATTTTTGCTTAAATCAAGAACCAAGCCTCTTAATTTGAGTATATTTCCTTTTGATTTCAGCAAAAATCTGATTGAATCAAGAGTATTTTCTTGTCATGTTTCAAAGTCGGACTCTGATCCAGATCCATACCCTCCAAAATTACGGGCATGTCTACACGCTCACTGTGCATGTACCCTAGTATCAACGCCGCGAGTTCGATCTCTTGTGAGCAACGTGAGATAACGGCTGAATCCGTGAGAATCACCCAAGAAAACACCCTTTTGAGTCGCGTTCAAGAAGACCCATTTCAGATGCCGTCTTTTTTTCAGATCTTCCCACGCAGTCGGCCGGTGTCTTTTCGCGCTTGCCGTCCAGTCGTGACGGCGGCGGTGAGCGAGGCAACGCACAATGGATCGAGTTAATGGGAGAGGTCGGACAGAATTAGAAAACTTTGAAAGCTCATAACTCCGTTCAAACTAAACTTTGAGGTTTTAAATGTTGGATTCCTCGTAAAATGGAGATGTTGCATGTGTGAGGTATTTGCGATTTGACCATTGATTCTTATGTAAAAGTTCGCGAGAAACACGATGGTGCCACTGGTTTTCTCTGAAATCATCTCCCAAGTTCAAAAAAAGCTCTCAAAGTGAGGCCAAAATGGAGGGGATATCCCGCCCTACCCCGAGAGTCCACCTCCACATCAAAACAAACTCTCCATGCAAAGATAGGGAGCAAATACATTAGTAGGGTTGCCGTGCTCTTAGTTTTGGAGTCCCCAAATGAAGTGGCAGCCCTGTCAATGTATTTGCTCCCTATCTTTGCATGGAGAGTTTGTTTTGGTGTAGAGGTGGACTCTCAGGGTAGGGTGGGATATCCCCTCCATTTTGGCCTCAACTTGAGAGCTTTTTTTGAGCTTGGGAGTTGATTTCAGAGAAAACCAGTGGCACCATCGTGTTTCTCGCGAACTTTTACATAAGAATCAACAGTCAAATCGCAAATCCCTCACACATGCAACATCTCCATTCCCTCCGTGAGCACCCGTTTAACTTTAAAATGTGACGGATTAAACAGCAATATCGTCATTTTTAGTTAAAAATTTTATGTCCGACCTCTCTGATCGACTCGATCCAGTGTGCGGCGTCGCGGCTCGGTGGCGCCTGGGTGTCCTCAAGTACACGACACGGCCAGCGTATGTTCGGATCGCGCAGTGGCAGTGAGTAAAGCCACGGTTTCACAAGGCGCGCGCGACGCCAAACCAACCGCGCGACATGTTTGAGCGACCGAGCCCGACGAACTAAAATATGCCTGGTGTCGTCGGAAAAGCGATTTCCAACGGTTTTGACAACGGGTAGGATCTAATATCATTGCACCCGGTCGCACGAACCCGTCACGCGGATGGCTCTGCGTCGCGCGCTGCGTGTGGAACCGGGGCTTAAGAGAAGAGTGCAGGCTCCGACTGGGGTCCTGATCGCGGTGACCAACAGCGCGTCGATTGTTTTGTCAGCGAGCAAACCGAGACCACGTCAAAGCCCCGCCCCCGTCCGCAGGGGCTTTGTGACGTCACGTCGTGGCGTCTCCGACCCCTTCGCTGTATTCTGCGTTATTACTCAGAGCATGGACGTATACTGCCGTGCTAAGGAAAAACGCCGTATGAGCCTTGACGTTGCCATATTTTCTTCAAGAGGAAGCCGAATTTACTGAGAAAATTACGAATATTTTCCTCAAATTTTTGTGGCAATTTTGTTCACGATTTAATCTAAAATATCTGAAAATTTCAAGGAAAAATATGCAGTAGTTTCCTCAAAAATACATGTTTTATTTGGGGAAATTTGGCAACTTTCGAATGTTCACATGGCGCTTTTCCTTAGCACGGCAGTATAATAAGGCAGTATTGGAAGGCAGCATTTATATTTTGTTTTTTGCGTTTTTTGCAACTTTCAACTTCCAACTTCATACATACAATGCAATTGCAGTGCTTCTAAGTTTTCCTCGCTGTTTCAAATTAGCATTTTTTTTTTTTATTTTTTATTTTTTTTAGAAATTAAGGAAATTCAGCGTCAGTGGTCCGGAAATTTTTCCGGAAAATCAGGGAGTCAGGAATTTTGAACTTCCTTCTTTCGACCTTCTTCCTTTTGCCCCTGAAGATATAAAAAACATACGCCGCTGGCCAAAGAGCAAAGCCACGTATCTCCTTTGCTGTGTTTCAAAATTTCCTTTCGTATTTTATTTTTTTAAAGGACAACAAGGCAACTTTATATACTTGAAATTTATCCAAATAATTCTGCTAATCACGGAAGTTTTCAAGAAAATCGCCACTAGTTTCCAAAGAATTAATAAATTGTGACAGGAAGTCTGAATCGCCTCAAACGGAGCTATGTGGTTTCGCACCTTTGCCATCGATGTGTCGGGTTGCAGTACTGTGAGGGCCTTGCAGTCCGAAACGCCTTCAGCTCTTTGAGTATGCAACCCGCACATCCTAAGAGTACGAATAGTTGTATCCAGGCGTTTTATATCAATGACGGTCTGCTCGACCTGTCTCGCAGGATTAGCCAGTTCCTTTGTAACTTGGATTGCATTTTGCAAAAACGAACCAGGAACATTGTGATGTTGCTGAGATTGTGCAACTTCAACCATTGCAATATAACTATTGAAATCCTGAAAAAAATTGAAATTTACATGGTAAATTTTGTCCTAAATTTACAGTTTTTAGCGAGTAAAATAGAAACTGTTTATAGATAATCAGGTTTTTCTTCGAAGACAAATGGAGCCACACAATCTTGGCAACATTGCAATATTCTTGGTTCCTTTTCGCAAAATGCAATTCACCTTTTCGGCAAACTTTACAGAAGTGTATAAACTTGCGCAGTTCTGCCGTTTCCCGGAATTAATCCCCAAATTCGGAACTTTTCCCGGAACCTTCTGAATCCCCGGAATTTTCAGGTATTTTCGGAATTTCCTCGAAATTTGCGGTTTTTCGCCATTTTGACCATTTATCTGATCAAATTTGACGATTTTGGGAACTAAATCCGGGCGTATTTCGGAATTTTTCCCCGGAATTTTCCTCGGAACTTTGGCAAATCAGAATACGTTTTGGGAAATCGGAATTATTTCGGAATCTTTTGATGAAATAAAATGACAGCACCGAACTTGCGATCTCCATAGCCTGTGCCACACTATCAAAATACTCCATCAAAATGTCAGGGTCAAGAGCTGTGATTGGTCCAAGTCATCGAATAAGCCAATCACAGCACCTGACCTTGATATCTTGATGGAGTATTTTGATAGTGTGACACAGGCTCATGTCCCTACGCATGTGCTTTCTGAGACTCAGCTGTCAAAAATTTTCCCATTCCATGCGTGGCCTTTGGCTAATCCCGTAGGAATGCACTTAGCTGGAGTCGCGAGTCGAAACGCATGCAACTAGTTGATTTTTTCCGCGTCGGCCGTGGCGTCGCGGTGGAGGATGCTCAACTCTGAAAAGATAGACCAATGACTCGGTGGCCGCTCCACAAGTTGGCGCCCGGGTCGCCAGAGTGCCCTCGGATCCCCGGGTCCGGCCCGGCTCCCCCTCGCGGAACCGGGGTTTCCGGCAACGCCGCCCGGAGCTGCCGGCCGCTCGTCCGTCACGTAAACACGTAAGAAGTTTCATCTCCTTTTGTGTCACGGTCTCGCGCCGCGTTGCCAACCCGCCGCCGTGGCCCCCTTCGGCTTCCGAGAAAACGGCCACGGCCGGCTCTTCTTTCAGCGTCGTCCAGGCCCCCCAGTGTTGCCCCGTGGATTCGAAATAGGCGGGTTGATCGACTGCCAGACAGCATTAACTGAGATGCAAAATCAAATTTTACACGTGTTTTAACTACATTTTAGGGGCTGTGTATGCAACCCGCAAGTATTAATTGGACTGCATTCTGCAATTTGGACCTATAAATTCCGGCCCGGTTTAAAAACAGCGTATGTGCCATTAATTTCCCTATGCACACAAGTGTTTTTTCAGATGAGCCAGAATTTACAGTTCCAAATTGCAAAATGCAGTCCAATTGAGAATTCTTTTAGGAACCTCGAAATTTGACTCCAATCTTGCAAAATTGAGATTTTGCTGTCTCTATGCGTTTCCTGGCTTATTGAGTTCATCGCTGTCATTTAAAAGAAAATTATAAGAAAATAAATTTTATAAAAATATTATGTATAAAAAATTGCATGCATGCATTTCATAGTGAAATTTCATTTTACCAAGTTTCAGTAATTTTTCAGAAATCAGAATTTTCGAAAAATTTCATGAATTTCTTTAAGTTTTACTTACTTGTGTGTTCCTGATGGAGTGGGAACTGCGTAACTGAAGAGCTCATCATTTAACAATTAAAGTATGGTTTTAATGTCGTCGAAATATCTAGTCGACTAAGTTAAGTATCTGAATCCAAGCTATACCGAGAAAAACGCAAGGAATTTTGCCTCTGCTCGGGGTTGACTGACTGACGGAAGTTGAATGTTGAAGAGAAATGGCCTGAGCGTATCCGTCCAAACTTTTTTTCTCAATCACCTTTTTAACTGGCAACACCGTGGAATCTGCTGCTCTCGTCGTGGTAGTCGAAACAGTTGAGTCTGCTATTGCATTTAGCAGAATCCGCCTCGTTGCAAGCTCTTCAAAATCCGAGACTGTCTGCGTATAATCGAAAGCGTATTTTGTAGTTCAATGTCGGCCAAGATCCATGACGCAGCTGAATTTTATCCGTCATAATCTTCAAAATGTTGAATGTCTCAGTCGCTCCGTTCGTAAAGCCAGCATCAGCGGAGCTCTCATAGTGACACTGATTCTTTAATTTCCCAGCCAGCTCTGCATGAAATTCCTTGAAAATTTCAAGATCTGACGTATGATGTGTATCGCACGTATTGGTCGGGCCTACGAACATTGTGAGGCCAACAGTCTGCAATGCCATCTATCAGCCTTTTTGAGGGCTCTACTTTAATCGTATCGTACGCCCTACGGGGTGAAGTCACGAAGACTGGACGGTTTGTCTGTGCGAAAATTTTGCGTGGCCTTCGTTATGCGGCAATAGTAGTATGTCTTTTTTTATACCAACGAGTGAAAAAGCGTATTTTTTGCGTCGGATCGGGTAGAGCGTGTGAATCCTATCCAGCATTTCCATATTGGACGTAACGGATGGTTGGTGCTCACCAGGGTCATCGTTGGGAGTCAACCTGTACCCCGTGAAACACTAGGGGTTTTGTTAAATCTGGCGAGAAACTCTTTGATTGGTCCAAACTGATTGATGGATCTGTTGCTCTACTGATGGCACCTATGTCAACAATTTCATCGAATTCACGAAGAACAGATCGGATTGACTCGAAAATTCGCTTGAAAATACTGTTTTAGAAGTGTCTGTCATCCCATCTAAATGGAGATGTAGCATGTGTGAGGAATTTGCGATTTGACTGTTGATTCTTATGTAAAAGTTGGCGAGAAACACGATGGTGCCACTGGTTTTCTCTGAAATCAACTCCCAAGCTCAAAAAAGCTCTCAAGTTGAGGCCAAAATGGAGGGGATATCCCACGCTATCCTGTGAGTCCACCTCTACATCAAGACAAACTCTCCATGCAAAGATAGGGAGCAAATACGTTAGCAGGGCTGCCGTGTTTTCGGTTTTTGAGTCCCCAAATAAAGTGGCAGCCCTGTCAATGTATTTGCTCCCTATCTTTGCATGGAGAATTTGTCTTGACGTAGAGGTGGACTCTCAGGATAGCGTGGGATATCTATATATTTCTTGCGAACTTTTACACAAGAATTTCTCGAGTCAACTCGCAAATTCCTCTACACATGCATCGATTTCATTAGCCTCGTTTAGTAGACATCCTTCAAAGGAAACTCGAGTTCAAAAATGTTGAGAGCTACGGCTCTCCTCGCTATCACGGCTGCATCGTCATAAAGCGAATTTCGCGATGAATATAGTCACCGTTGTATGCATTTCGACGCATCTGCATTTTTTTTCATGATTCGACTCTTCGTTGGTCTCACCAGAGACCGTTTGAATCCATCGATTTGCGACTGTCGATCGATTCACGGGGTTTGTCGATCGATTCACGGTTGTCGATCGAATCGGTGTCGATCGATTCACGTCGATCGATTCACGTTTTCATTTTTCGATCGATTCATGTCGATCGAATCGACACCGGTTTTTTAACAATTTGTCGATCGAATCGGTGTCGATCGATTCACGTTTTCATTTTTCGATCGATTCATGTCGATCGAATCCATACCCTCCGAATCAACAGTCAAATCGCAAATTCCTCTCACATGCAACATCTCCATTAGATCGTATGAATTTCAAAGGAAACTCGAGTTAAAAAATGTGAGAGCTACGGCTCTCCTCGCTATCACGGCTGCATTGTCATAGTGTCTTCCAGTGACTAACGTTCGGCCACCATCGCCTAACGTCAATGACGTCAACGGCCGGGGAACGCATGACGTGACGACCGGAGCCGGCCAAGACGCGGCGGAGCACATCCTGCAGGGCCGGAGTGGAGTCGGTCACACGGCAACGGGGCGATGCCTTTTTCGGCGCGGCCGCCGCCGACCAGAAGTGACCGAGCTCCTGGTATGTCACGGGCTCGGGCCGCTTCCATTGTGACCCGACCGTTCATCGTCCAAGGCTGCGGTCGGACCTTAAGACCCCCCGCCCCCCTCGCCCGGGTGAGTAGTGACCGTAGCGACCATTAGAGCCGCAATGGTTCTGTAATTGCACGGCGCCCCATGCAAATGCCCGGCCGAAGGCGAGACTCCCCGATGGTGCGGTCTAATGAGATCCAGGGCTCTTCGGGAATTGACGATGGGGTCGTTTGAAAGAGCGTTGCTAATGATGCTCGCCGTGAAGGGATTTCCGCCGCCTGCGCGTGGTTCAATGAGGTCGGGCGTCGGAGACCCTGTGACGTCAGTACGCGCCGAAAGAAGGGAGTGAAGGGCCTCTGATAAAGATACAGTGATAGCTCTGCAGCCTGATTGCTGGAATTTTGTATTTACACAAACTGATTGCGGTAGATGCACGGGTCGTATGATGCTGAGTTGGAATTTTTTAGCCAACGTGCCTTAAAAATCAGAATCAAGTTGAAAATCTCAATACAGAGGGAAAAAGCTCATATGAGTACATTTTTCCCTCAAAGTTATACGGTGTTTGGTGCAACACTAATAACGAATATTAAGGAATAAGGTAACTGCAGACGCGTTTCGGCCTTAAAAGTCTGCAGTTGACTTCCTAAATGGTCGTTAATATAGTGTTGCGCCAAACAGCGTATCACTTGGAGGGAAAATTGTGCTCATGTGAGTTTAAAAGTCGTCCTACGTCGGGTGTATTAAACGGCAAAGTTTGGCAATTCAAAAGTTGCCTTTAGTTTTTCATTGATTCCACTGGACATAGGCAAAACAAAAAGGATAACTGATAAAGCCGACCAATCATATCAGACTATTTGGATAGATTTCCAGCTCATGAGCTCAACTTTTAGAGAAATCGACTCGTCTTGCGCTCTACGCCTATACAGCACTAACTTGGCTTCATGTCGAGTCAAGCCAAAATAACGTAAGTCTGATTTTAAGTTAACCGCGTAAAAAGGAGAAAGGGTTCCGAATTAATGCTGGAGGGCCGGCAGGTAGTTTACAGAATAGGTATCATCAGGTCAGTGAGCTACACGGTGAGTGATTCGCCTTCAATTCGTCGGATAGGCCAAAACGCCCACTCAGGCGTCGAAATAGTTGCTCAATTGGCGAGGACCCTAAATGCGTGATCGCGGAGAGCAATGAGCGTGTGCGTTTGTAGCAAGTTAAGTTTTTCGCGTCAGTTTTGCAAGCTCAGAATGGGGTTCAGTTTCTTTGTATGGTAACGACGATCATGAATGCATGAGCTTTGGCATTGGACCACATTTTGCCATGAAGATCTACAATATCTGGCTCATTTTAGAAATAACAGAGTTGTAATTATCTTTCGCACGCAGACAGGTGATTTTATGGATGAGCCAGAAATGGACTGCGTTTAGCAGAAAGGAACCAAGCTTCATCAGCTTTTGCCAAATTTGATCGGGCAATTAAATTTTTTGTATTAGAACGGTTGTGCGGATTTTTGTGCAAATTTTAGTAAATTTTCTGTATAATACGAAGCATATCGACGGTGAAACTACCAAACCACGTATCTCGGTTTGCGACGTCGCAGACTTCCTGTCATACTTTATTTTTTAAATGAAAAACTACTCAACGTCCAGTCTTGAAAATTTCTGTGATTTTTCCTCTTCGTGCGGAGAAAATTCTGTGAAAATTTCAAGGAATGATATTGATTTGGTCTACTTCAAAAAAATAAAATGCGAGCGTAGATTTTTAAACACCGCAAACGAGATACGTGGTTTGGTAGTTTCACCGTCGATATTCCTTAATTTTTTCAAAGAAATCCGCACAAACGTTCTCTCGTAACAAATAAAATTTCCTTCTTAAATTTGGAAATAGTTGATGTGGGTTGGTTCCTTTCTGTTTAACTCGGTCCAAATAGTAGATCCTTATTGCTGAATGCAGACCGAAAACATGTAGCACCATCAGGCTTCCAGCGAAATTTTAAATAACCCTAGTTAATGAAATCGGGAATCTCCGACGGGTCTCTATTGCAGTCGCAGCGGCGCTCAAAGCAGAAATCGGATATTAAACCCTGACCGGGGGGGGGGGGGGGGGTGCGGAGATAGGTGGATCGGTTTTGATTTGTGGCGAACAGCCGTAGCCGCACCCGGGAGGGACGACCCAGTAGCTCGGCTACCGTTGCCGAATAACACACCTGGTTTCATCTGGGTAATTACGGCGAATGGGGGGGGGGGTGAGGGGGGTCAGCGGCGATTCATCTACGTCACGATGCGAAGCGCGCTCGTGGGCGAGCTTTACGGTCGGGCCCGGCCTGGTGTCACTCGCTCGCCACTTGCAGCCGACTCCAGTTCTGCCAATTCTCACCGACGATGCAAAATGTAGATCCTTGGATCGTACTTATGAAAATTAATTGTGAGGTGCAGAGGTGCAGGATTTTCACGATCTGGCGAGATGTATCTCGCGGGTGAACGGGGTGGACACTGCCAAACACGATGCATTCTCCGGCGGTAGCCGCGGTTGTGCGGATTTTCGCACTTTCAGTGAATTTTCTGTACGAAGCAAATCCCTCAAAGTTTTCAAAGGAATCCGCACAAACGTTCTCTCGTCCAAAATTAAATCGTCCGGTTGAATTCGGCAATAGCTGATGTGGCCTCATTCCTCTCAACTAAACGCGGTCCAAATAAGACAAACAGAAGAAACGCAAGGAAAATAGACCAAGGGAAAGGAAGCGCATTGATGAAGGCGCAGAGATACAACTATTCGTGCTTGATGGATGTCCGTATTGCGTCTGCAAAATTGAAGGCGCACTGACGCGAGGTGCGAACTCGCGATGTACCGCTTTATCCTGCCAAATTGTTTTTCTTGCCAAAGGTAACTATGTTGAAATTTTGGAAAAATGGTTTTTAAAAGGGGGAAACCCAAGAACTCTGATTCTCTGCAGCCCAGGCTGATTTTTGAAATTGATAGACAAAGCTTTCGACAGAGAAGACAACTAGAAAATGGAGCGATCTCATTGGTTGAAACGGTCGGTCGATGTAGACTTACGGGGTAAACGATGGACCAAAAAGCGACATAAATCCGGCATCACCGCCAAAGAGCAAGGATGCAAAAGCTCCCCCCCCCCCTCCTTCCAACTAGCGCCCACCTGAGAGAAACAATCGCGGAGGACCGAGCAGTCCTATTAGCCCCATGTTCCACTGCTCCACAATATCGCCGGGCCCACTCGTGGGATTCCGCTCGCAACGATATATCGATCATCGATACTTTCACGCGACACAGTCAGGATATCGATGCGATTCGATGGGTCGAAGCGGTGCGAGCGCGTTGGCTCCACCTACGATTTTCAGCAGAACCGGGCTCGAGTCTCGCGGAGTTTACGCTCCTTTTTAAGTGCCGCGGTCGGGCGTCCGAACGCAAAGGATGGGGCGACTCCCACGCCCCCTGCCGGTCGATTGTTGAATCGCTATCGAATGCAATCGATAAAAATCATTGTGAAGATAGGGATTTATCGATTGGGTTTATTCGATAACGATTCGATAATGGACCCGCTGGACCGCCTTTCCCTCGCTTTCGTCGGCGACTTCGGCGACCGGACATGCAAATTGGCTCGGAATCCAAGCCGGAATCCTAGGAAAAAACCCGATGTACGTACCCGCACTCGGCCAACGCGTAGACGAAAAGGAGTTGGTGGCAGATTTCGATCGGTTCCGATCGTGACGTAGATGGGTACAATATGGCGTCAATATTCCTGCAGAAACCGAAATTCAAAGCATGGAAAACCGACCGTATCGTCCGTAATTTTTTGTGTCAGACAACACAAAATATACTTTCTAGACTCTTTTTCAAGTTTAATTTCAGAGAGGGAACGTAGGGAGGGAATCCGGGAATAAGTTGACCAACTTGGTTGGTAAACTTTGTAACGCTGTATTGTTAAATCGAGCTTTGAACACAAGCTAAAACTTTTACCAGTGGATTGTTCCATCTTTAGGTGCCTCTTTCGGCTAAATCCATGAGTTTCCTTATAACGGGGCACACTGAGCCCCTGAATGGAGATGTTGCACGTGTGAGGAATTTGCGATTTGACTGTTGATTCTTTTACAAAAGTTCGCGAGAAACACGATGGTGCCACTGGTTTTCTCTGAAATCAACTCCCAAGCTCAAAAAAAGCTCTCAAGTTGAGGCCAAAATGGAGGGGATATCCCACGCTATCCTGAGAGTCCACCTCTACATCTAGACAAACTCTCCATGCAAAGATAGGGAGCAAATACATTAACAGGGCTGCCACTTTATTTGGGGACACTCCAAAACTGAACACACGGCAACCCTGCTAATGTATTTGCTCCCTGTCTTTGCATGGAGAGTTTGTCTTGATGTAGAGGTGGACTCTCAGGGTAGGGTGGGATATCCCCTCCATTTTGGCCTCAACTTGAGAGCATTTTTTGAGCTTGGGAGTTGATTTCAGAGAAAACCAGTGGCACCATCGTGTTTCTCGCCAACTTTTACATTAGAATCAACAGTCAAATCGCAAATTCCTCACACATGCAACATCTCCATTGCACGGCCAACAGGGTTCATATGGGAGTGCAGTTACGCCCTTCTAGAGTCCCTTTATACTGAGAGTCAAGACAACACCCCTCATGGAGTCACAAACGGGAATAAAGATTACAGAAATTGAACGTTTTTCGTAATCTTTGATCGGCCCATTCTCGAATTCCTTCCTTCGTTCCTCACATACGCAACATCTCCATTCGACGGACTTCAAGGCCCGGGTTTTCCGGGAAATCCCGGAAAACCCCGGAAAACGTGGCAACCCCGGGCGGCCTGGAGGCGTGCGCCAGAAGTCGCTGATGATTGATAAGGGAAAATTTGCGTGAATGAGAGGAGGACAGAGGGGACGCCGTCGTAGTCGGAGCCGGAGAGCGTCGCGTCACGGGGACGGCGGGGGTGGAGGGGGGGCGTAATGGACCAATTACAATGTGATCGATGCCGTTGCTACAGAGACGCGTCCTTGTTAAGCCTCCTCTTCCTGATCCGGATCTTGAGAGCACTCTTTTCACTTATCGCCGGTCCCGGCGCGGAGCGTAAACCGCTCCCTCCCCCCTGGCTCGCGTTCGCGGGCGGGAGGGAGGGTCGTCCGCTGAAAGGGAGACTGCATTATTGAAAGCTTGACCGCCGCCGCGCTCTGCTCGGAGGGCAGGGACGCGTAGCGGTGCTGTGAGGAAAAACGTCGTAACATCCGGATGCTCCGTAATCTCCCCCTCAGAAAGCAGGGTGTCTATCCTGCCGTGCCAAGGAAGAACGCCGTATGAGCCATCAGACGCTGCCATATTTCCTTCAATAAAAACCTAATTTACAAGGAAAAATCGTTAATAATTTTTTTTCAATTTTTTCAGACAATTTCGTTCGCATCATCGTCTAAAACGTCTGAAAATTTCAAGGGAAAATACGCGCAATTTTCTTTGAAGATACATGTTTTATCCGGGACAATTTGGCAACTCTCGAATGTTCATACGGCGTTCTTCCTTAGCACGACAGTACCCGTCCCTACGAGTCCCTAATGTCCCCGATTTTGGAAGGGTGTCCCCGATATCCCCGAAAGTCCCCAATTTCCTTGTTCAGGTCCCCAAACAATGACAAAAATCGTCCTAAACATCGGCATTTTGAGATTCCCCCGCCAGCCGCGGCGGCGCGGTATAACTAGGAATGAAAAAACTGAAGTGTTGCTTGGTTTTTCGTATGTTTTCATCGGTTCAACATGACTTGTAACTTGTAAAATTATTCGTATAAAATACGGCTTTTAACGCTCTACTGGCTCCCTTCTCTTTCTATTTCGGGAAAAAAAGTCCCCGATTTTCTTGAAAAAACTCCCCTAGAAGTCCCCGAAAGTCCTCAACATTGGTTTTTCATAACTAGTAGACACCCTGGAAAAATTGGTTTTGAAGAGAAAGTTAGATCAGCATTTCTTGGTTAAATTTTCAAGCTCTGAATATTAATTTTCAGATAAATTTCTCTGAAAATTGGAAAGGAGATTAGTTTCCAGTTTTCCCGAAAATCGGATGGAACTTTTGGGCTCGACTCTCCATCCAGACACAAGTTGCACCTGTACCCTATCATGAAGGCCGTGGGCAGATTCCATATTTCGCCTTCAAAATCCAGCGTATGCAACCCGGCCCACCGCAGAGTTAAAATAGTTGCAGGCCGGGTTCGAACCCAACTTCGAATATTCTCCCATTGTTTCATCCTTTCATCACGCTCGGCCAACTATTCAAATGCCGAGTTTATCCCTCGGAAAAGCATTTCAGTTACCTTAAATCGTGTTATTTGTTTGTAATGTTTTTTCTCTCTTAACTGAGGAGACTAGAGGGGGTTGTACGGGATATTCTCGGCTGATTCTAACTCCAAAAGAGGTATTGGAAAATGACGAACATAACATATGTTTGCAATATACAGTTTGCAGTGTAAGTGCAGTATAATTTCTTACTCACATTACGCCTCGTCTCCACGGGACGTTTCACGGGATCTTTCCCAAGTTCGAATCGCAGGAATGGAACTTCTGCGCTTTTTTCTCGTTAAACAACAAAACAAATTTTCTTCTTCCTCTTTTTAAATCGTTCCTGGGACTCCGCAATGACTCTTAGTTGGCACTGAGATTAATAGCAACTAACTCAATATTTCTCCCAACGTCGCAGGTGAGATTTCTCCCTGGGACAAATCCCATGAAACGTCCCGTGGAGACAAGGCTTTAGGAACATCGTCTTCGCCATAAATTTCCCTATCCGAATCCGATAGATGCTTTTACGGACGATCCAAGAGGGGCGATAATTGCAAAAAGTATAGTTTAAATTATTTAAAGCTGAAAAATCCAAGGAATCATTGATTATTTGAACTACAGTTTGCAGTAAGTAAATACTGTCTGTAGCTCATCATTTTAAGCGCCTATCTATTTTACATCCAGCATTGTGTTCACCAAAATGAAGATTTTTTTAAACGGCTGCAAGAATTTCTTGAATCTCCCGGGTGAAAAATACCAAATTGCCTTTAGCGGAAACGAGCGAATGATCAAAGGACGACCCCGTGGCGAGGCGTGATGATCGGATATCGATATTTCCCCATTTAAGGCTATGTTAAAGAATCGATTATTAAGGTGTTCGTTGCGAATACCCCGTTTATCGATCCTTTTCCATAGGTTTAAATGGCAGATAAATCGATACATCGCAAAGCACGGTACGCCACTGCCCGAGACTCATCATGGAAAAGGAGTCGAGCCTTATGACCTGACACCAGCTGGTGTCGGCATGGAGTCGGTCTGAAAGCCAATTCCAGGCGCTGGTGACTCCGAATGGCGCTCATTTGGACCGTGATCAACTTTGACACTCTTTCACGAGGATCTAAACCGGGTAAATCTGCCGAGGCGAGAAGTATTAATTATTTCTCATAAATAATTGCACGTTTCTCTATGAAGCCGGCGGTGCATCGTGGCGCAGCCTCACGCTGGATGGCAGTTAATGAAATATTTGCAGGTATCTCAGAGTTATGCGATAAGTCTCATTCGTGATCAGGGATTACCACGTAAGTGGCTACGAAGATTCGAGTTAGTTCTCAGCAGTGTTCAAAACTCACCTTTGAGTTTTAGGAGCCACGTGGCGCATCAAGCCCGATTTTTAGGCGCCATTGAAGATTTTTTAGGGGCCAAATTGACTCTTTTGCCTATATATTACGGCGCGTTTAGTGAAAATATAGACGCAAGATGTTTTCGTAACAGAATTAGTAAGTAGCTGTAACTTGGAGAAGACAAAAGCACAAATGATGAAATCATGAAGAATAGAAAACGCTTTCACCTGTGGTGCTGAAAATTTCGAATAATCACCTACTATGAAAATTCAGATTTTTAGGGGGCAATTTTCAGGGGCCACGATGGCGCAGAGCCTTCATTTTTTCGGCGACATGGCCGATTTTTTAGGCGCATTTGGCGCGTTGGCGCCTGTGAGTTTCGAAAATTGTTTCTAAAATATTGTGTCTCTGATGCGGACCATCTGGTTCAATGAGGAGTGGGATTTGAATCGAAAAAAGGCTGAATTCGAAGCGATGGAGTCAATTGCCGAAAAAAGCTATCGGGAAAAAGCCGTGGTAACGACCCCCGGTTAAGGGATTTGAAAGGGACTCCGCGATGCAGTGCCGACGGGACGCGGCGTCGCGACGCGGCACACCACGCGCGCGGCGTCGCGACGCGGCACACCACGCGCGCGTCGGTGCCGGTAATGGAATTAAAAAGCAATTAGAACGAGCGAAAAGTTGAGCGCGTATCACGCCCCTCCCCCCCTCGCCCCCACAGCCAACGCGTGGGCGAGAAAAAATCCCGTGGGGGACAGGCTGGAACCCCTGCCATGTAGTCAGATTCCCTGATCGACCCCTTTCGATGCAAACTTTACCGTCGACGGGACAAATTATTTTACTGATTCTGCACTATTCCTACACTGGGAAAAGAAACACATTGGATCTAGAGTCCAGACTCTTGAAAGCATCGGCAAGAAAAAATACCCTTGATTCAATCGGATTTTTGTTTAAATCAAGAACCAAGCCTCTTAATTTTAGCGGATTTCCTTTTGATTTAAGCTTAAATCTGATTGAATCAAGAGTCCTTTTTCTTGTCAATGTCTTCAAGAGTCTGGACTCTAGATCCCATGTGTTTTTTTTTTTTCCAGTGCAGATCGTATTCGATTCATCAAACAGGGCCTAAAGTAAATTTTGAAATCCATGGCAACCAGGTCGCCTGCCAGTCATTTGATAATCGAGTGTCGGTACTTTGTGTATTGACTTTACTTTCGAGTACCAAATGGCAAAGAATAGTGAAATTGTCGGGAATTTTCCCATTTTCAGATTTTCTAACTTAAATGCGAAAATGTTTTAAGTCGAATGAGTTCTTTACTTGATCAGGTGTCAATGTTTACGTGTGTACTCACTTAAAAACAGATACGTGCTGATAACGTTGTATAGTGAGGTAACGTGTTTATTTTTATTTTTATTTCCTCGACAAGTTCGAGTCTCGCGATCGCTGTTTAACCTGAAGATGGACCCATAGGGTCCGAAATGACCATCGCCGTTTTTTAACTAAGAAAACCAGGACCGAAGAATTAAAAAGCGAGTGCACACATAAGCTTAAATGTTAGTTTGAGATTGTATCCTGTTGTTTTGAACCATACGATGTATCGAAACACTATCAAATACGATCCATAATAGAAAAAAGATTAGGAAAGAAAATGACAAGTACTAAAGAATAGCAAAATTCTTAAATTTTTTTCACACTTGAGCCTATTTTACCGACTCCAAGATAAATTTTTCGACGTTCCTCAGCATTTTTCGCCATCAAGGTGATTCGATGGTTGCCATTTTTTGTGTCAGAGCGACGTGCGATCTATCGCATCAATTCGTTTCATAATTTCTGCTACTTGTCATTTTTTCGAATTTTGGGGTCGCACTTCTGTTGTCATGAGACTAAAGAATTCATGTACCAAATTTGACAAAGAAATTTTGAAAATTTTGAAAATTCAACTGAATAAAGGCAGGGCTTTCTTAGAGGAAAAATATCGCATTCGAGTGCAGTTTCGATATCAGTATCGAATGTGATATTTTTCCTCTAAAAAACTAAGCTGAAAAAACGGAACCAACTGATGCGATATATCGCATGCCGTTCTGACACAAAATATGGCGTCCATCGAATCACCTACATCTTGCTCTTCCCACACGAATCTCTCCGTTTATGAAATGCTCAACGATTTTTCCCCGGAAAAAATATCCGGCAGCACAGCAGTGCTCAGGGATTCGGATTCGGCGAAGAGGGTACCGCGTGGAGAGCACGACGGAGGGGGGCGGGGAGGGATCCGGGGGGGTGCCTTTGCAGTATCCCTTTTTCAGGCGCCCGACGCGGCGCGACGCTGCTGTGGCGTGGTGACGTGCGAGCGACGGGGAGAAAAAACGACGCGTTAATATTGTCAGACGCTATTAATCTTATCGCAGCGCCGAAACGAAGCGCTGAAAAAAACTGCTTAATGCTGAAACAACGATCCTCGCCGCTGACGGATACGTGGAACGAGGAAGGAGGATAAACAATAGCCTTTTTATCCCTTTGATAAAATCGCGAGTCCTCGAACCCCCGCTCGGGCCTGGATACAGAGTAAATGCATTAGCGGGAACGCAACGTGGTTACCTAACGGAATCCTCAAATCAACGCAATTATGCGCCGAGAGCGGCTCCATCGAATCTCTGATTTCAGTGATTTTCTTTCATGATTAGATTTTTGAATCTCTTCGACATGTGCCTTAATTGAATCAGTGAGTTCGAAAACACACCAACTCGGAAAAAAAAAATGTTCAGGAAACACCTAAAACGGCGCAGCGGGCGAAGAAGTTAGTTAAAGAAAAACCTTTTTGGTTCCAAAGGACAAGTACTTGGAGACTTTGTAAAGCACCAAGTTGAAATCGATACACAAAGTTTGATGACAGAGAATTTAGCGTTTAAAAATTTCCGAGTTGGTGTGTTTTCGTTCTCGCCGACTTTCAGATACTGATTTTTCATAGTCTGCCCTGTAAAATTTATATTTTTCGACCTGAATAACGCTTGAATATTTATATAACTTGTTGGTACAAGGTATACAGAAGCGAAAAAAGAAAATCGCAAAATCGGATGGTCATCCGTTTCCCTTGAAATGGCCAAAAATTGGTATCTCCAATGAAATACTTCGATTCTTCCCTTTTCCCGTTGCTGTTTCGAGCACTTCCGATTGCAATTTCGAAATTTCCTTTTGCGTGCAGATGCTTCTATCCATAAGTGTTACTAAACCGTAAAAAAGTGAAAATCGAAAAAAAACCGAGTTGGTGTGTTTTCGAACTCACTGATTCAATTGTCTTTGAATTTAAGACAAATTTTCTCTATAATTTATGAAACGTTTTCTGGCCAATTTTCTCATGGTCAGTATGAATTCCTACAGACGATCGGACTCATTTCAAAAAGTAGTTATGCTCGTACGTCAGCGAAGCGATGAAATAAATGAATCGGTCAACGAGCTTGCGGATGAATGGATGCATTTTTAATTTCGTAATCGCGAGTTCATGGTGACTATTACGCGTTTTAGGGCAGCACGTGATGAGTAGCAAAATCTTTGCCCATTGATAAGAGGATTATTTTATATCGGGGGGATTTCCTCGATGACAGCAAGTTCAAGGTGGCGCGTGCTAAAGTATGTGGATAGCTGGAACGACCTGCTGAAAAATAAAAATATTATTTGATTTGTCAAGCGTTTGCTTGCGTCAATCACGTAAATTGTGAAAATTCGATGGTGTTATCGAAGAGTCTTTACTCGCTTCAGTTCATTCATATCCAGGGTGATCAACTGAGAACTGAGATGATACTAAAATCTAAGATAATTAGCTTACTGATTCCCGTAAAAGAGGATCTCTCTCACTCAATGAATCTGTTGCTGCAATTGTCAGTACAAAACAGTTCACAAATTTGAAAATTTCGGTGCAAGTTTGACCATGAAAACTCGAAAATTATGGGAGATGACGATTTGAAAGTTCCAAGACTAAAATTCTTAAGTCGTAGGTTAACATTTTAGGTGTTTTAGGTTAATAATTCTGACTTGCACAAAGAAAAGGGGCAATTAGCGCCCGCTGTAGTGGAGAAAATTGAAGTAAATTCCCAAATAGCTTGTTTCAAAGGCTTGCAGACAGCGTTACTGGAACTCGATGTAGTCAATCTCAAAATGTTTCATAAAATATGTTTTTTTTTTGGAAAATTTTCCTCCCGTAAGATAAGGTCCTTTCTCACAGATTCGGTCACAAACGTTCAATTTGGCTAATCAAATTTGATGTCTTGTGCTCCGTTATTTTTGGCTTTGATTTGAAGTTTCTCGAGGAAAATTTCCAGGTCCCCGAGTCAATTCCATCTATTTTGACCCGGTTTTTTAACCTCTTTACACCTGCTATGAAGTATTTTCCACCGCTCGGAGTGCGTATTTTTGCGCACGCACGGATTGAACTTTCGGCCTGGGAGAAGCGGCGCAGCCGGCCGCGCTGCGCTAAGCGAAAACGCAGTATGAGCATTTCGGACGTTGCCAAATTTCCACTGATAAAACGGTAATTTTTGAGAAAATTTATAAATATTTTTCCTTGAAATGTTCACCTACCGTTGATCAAATTGCGAATAATAATCTCTGAAAAATTTGACGCACATTATTCGCAAGTTTTCCTGAAAATTCGTATTTTATAAAAGGAAATTTGGCAACGTGCGAAGGTTCTTAAGGGGTTCTTCCTTAGCACAGCAGCGGCTGTCCATCAAAATCCGTGGAAGCGTCCAAAAATAGTCGCCCGTCGACCGATGCAGAAGCGGAGTCCGGAAGGGTTGGGCGGGGGGGGGGGGGGGGCTTCTGGAGCGTGGGCGGCCGCCAGTAGTGGCGAGGCGTCAATTATCGACTACCGATATTTTCCCATTCAAGCTGTGGTAAAGAATCGATCATTAATACAATCGATCCTTTACCATAGGTTTAAATGGCGGATAAATCGCTGAGAACGACACGCGTCAAGTGGGTGGCGGGTCGGGCCGGGTCCAGATTCGTTCTCTTTTTTTCGTGTTCCGTTGGTTTGGCTAATTAAATTAACAGAAAAAATTACTCACGAGAATTCTGACCTTTAAAATGTTCCCCGTTTTCTTGTTAAAATTTAAATTGAGTGAATTTAATTATAATTTTGAAAATTACTAGTTTAATGTAACTTAAGATTACAATAAAATAAAGACAAAAATCAGTAACACAAACTGATTGCGATCGACGCACGGGTCTTAAGACAGAATGTTACAATTTTTTAGGCAACGTACGTTGAAAATCAGCTTAAAGCTGAAAATCTCAGTACAGAGGGAAAAAGCTCATATGAGCACAATTTTCCCTCAAAGAGATACGCTGTTTGGTACAGCACTAGTGCATTAATTCAAGAAAGCAACTGAGGACGCGTTTCAGCCTTCAGGGAGACATGAAAAATGGACGTATTTCTACGAAACAGACCTATGTGGAGGTGAGAAATATGGGGTGTGCTCTTGGAAGCTGCATAAGAAGCAATGTAAAAGTGGGCGTGATTCCTTTTGAAGAATTGGAAAAGCGGGATTTTGCATTCTATCAAAGAGACCTATGTGCCAACTGAATGCGGAACTCATGAGCCGCGGGCATGGCAAGAGAGCCTTGTGGACAGGGCTCATGAGTTAAAGCGCCCCGACGACGATCTCCCCCTCGCTCGAGTGCTCGATCATTGCCGCTGACGTCACTGGCGCTTTATTATTCCCATTCACTCTTACGGCCAGAGAACTAACGAGCACACCCCATATTTCTCACCTCCACATAGGTCTGTTTGGTCGAAATACGTCCAAATATCAATCTCACTAACCCAAATTTGATCAAACTATTCCTATACCATTTTAACCACCTACCAAAAAATATCAAATGGAAAACCAAGGCTAGAATGCTCGTGAGTAATTTTTTTGTGTATATTCTAATTTCTACTGCTAACTTGAACGTTAATTTAATGAAATTAATTTGTGGAATTTTGGGGTTGTTTCAGTGAGTCGGTGCCGGTGCCGGGCAGGACGGTGACGACAACGAAATGGCGAACCTCTCGCTCAGGATCAGCATCGTGGAGCGGAACGTCATCAAGACGATGCAGTTCGATCCGCTCATGAACGTCTTCGACGCCTGCCGTCTCATCAGGGAAAAGTACCCTGAAGCCAACCTCGGTCAACGTAAGTAACTACTTCTTTTCCTTGTTGGATGGTTATCCAACGGTGGTGATTTCAATTCTTATCGTTCTTTCGGAGAATTCAATGCCGTCAACATCGCCCCGAGAAACTTTGCTTGAGATGTAGCTTCTTGCATTCAATTTTCCTTCATTTGAGAGGGTAGGCAATATGCGCTCTCGAGAGTTTGAATAGTGGTATCAGAATCTTTGGTCCTGTTCAGACGTCTACTAGCGTTTTTACCCATCCTTCTACTATGAGTAAACAGAAGAGAATGTACTACAGAAAGTTTATACTTCACGATTTTGTGCACAAAGCACCTATCTTCGTAGAAAAGCTTATATGACACATACATTTGTGTGTGGAATGAGTCAAGAATCGTAGTTCCCTGTTGCAAAATGTAGTTTAATTCCAGTGACAGCAGGAAAAGTCGGGAAAATTTAAATGTTTTGACAACATCCGGATATCCTCACAGCGTTTTCCCCAAGACAGCAGTGCATAAGTCTCATTCCGTTGCACTACGTTCTCACCGTGCGAACACTCCAATATTGCCAAGTTTTTACCGATAAAGTATTTATTTTTGTGAGAAGTTATGAATATTTTTTCTTGAATTTCTCAAACTGTTTAGATGAAGTTGTAAATAAAATTCCCCGAAATGAAGATAAATCCTTTCAAAATTCCCTGAAAATTCGTATTCTATCAGACGAAATCCGGTAACGTACATTTACACTCCTATACTGCCAAGTTTCCCGATTAAATATCTATTTTAGTGAGAAGTTACGAATCTTTCTTCTTAAAATCGTCAAATTTTTAGATTATGTCGGAAATAAAATTCTCCAGAAAATCGAAAGGAAAATCTTCTCAAATTTCCCTGAAAATTCGTATTTTATCAGACGAAATCCGGCATCGCTCACAAGTTGAGCGTTTTTCCTAAGCATAAGTCTCGTTCGTCGGCGTTTTCTCGGACTCATTCACGAGGCTTCGGTGTCTCGGCGAGAAAAGACCCCGGAAAATCACGGACTCCGCCTCTGCTTTTAAGTCTGTAAACACTCGGCCGGGCCGCGGGGTTTCCCGGTGAAAAAAACGCTCGTGTTTTTTCTATTTTTTTGTCGTTCGACTCGTGTTTAAAGAGAGGCGCTCGTGATGAATTGCCTGCAGGAGGCGCCTTTATCGGACGCCGTCGGCGGGGCGGAGGGGGAGGGGCGGGTCGCGGAGCGGGGGTGGATCAATGTGGGACGGGGGAATAGGGGAGGAACGAAGGGGTAGGAAGCGGACGGGCGGGGGATGAAGGGCGATTCGCGGCGCCCGACAGCGCTGCTGGACCCCGGTGACCGTTTCCGAGTGAGGTCAGCCCCCGAAAATCAACCCCTGCCAATGGAGAATTTCGTCGCTCTCCTGATGTAAGGGCGTAACTGCACTCTGATATGAACCCTGTCGCCCGTGCGTTGGAGATGTTGCATGTGTGAGGAATTTGCGATTTGACTGTTGATTCTTATGTCAAAGTCGAATTTTTTGACAAACATAAATGGCTCGATCAGTAAAAATCGACCTTATCTCCCGAAAGAAAATTTGCTTCCACTTTTTGCAAACAATCAAGCCGCATTCCTCCACAATCTAAAATTTTCTTTCTTCTAATACCTAATATCACTTTCAATCTTTGAGAGTTTAGGGTCAAACCCGCGTCAAAATTTCCAGATTTTCCTCCCCCGTGCACTAGCAGAAAATTGCGGAAATTTTTTCCTGGACAAAAAGGTCCCTTTACATAAATTTAGTCGCATATACTCCCTTTAAACGCAGCTGATGCTTCCATCTTCTTTCCGCCCCCGGAGCGAATAAATCGTCGCCTGGCTGACAAATAAAGGTCGCAACTACACATTGACACGAGCCCAGGAAAACATTAAATGGAGATGTTGCATGTGTGAAGAATTTGCGATTTGACTGTTGATTCTTAAGTAAAAGTTGGCGAGAAACACGATGGTGCCACTGGTATTCTCTGAAATCAACTTCCAAGCTCAAAAAAAGCTCTTAAGTTTAGGCCAAAATGGAGGGGATATCCCTCCCTACCCTGTGAGTCCACCTCTACATCAAGATAAACTCTCCATGCAAAGATAGGGAGCAAATACATTAGCAGGGTTGCCGTGTTTTCAGTTGTGGAGTCCCCAAATAAAGTGGCACCCCTGTCAATGTATTTGCTCCCTATTTTTGCATGGAGAGTTTGTCTTGATGTAGAGGTGGACTCTCAGGATAGCGTGGGATATCCCCTCCATTTTGAGCTCAGCTTGAGAGCTTTTTTTGAGCTTGGAAGTTGATTTCAGAGAATACCAGTGGCACCATCGTGTTTCTCGCGAACTTTTACCTAAGAATCAACAGTCAAATCGCAAATTCCTCACACATGCAACATCTCCATTTAATGATTTGTGATCTCGTGTCAATGTGTAGTTGCGACCTTTTGTCAGCCAGGCGACGATTTATTCGCTCCGGGGGCGGAAAGAAGATGGAAGCATCAGCTGCGTTTAAAGGGACTATATGTGACTAAATTAATGTAAAGGGAGCTTTTTGTCCAGGAAAAAAATTGCCGCGATTTTCTGCTAGTGCACGGAGGAGGAAAATCTGGAAATTTTGACGCGGGTTTGACCCTAAACTCTCAAAGATTGAAAGTGATATTAGTATCAGAAGAAAGAAAATTTTAGGTTGTGGAAGAATGCGGCTTGATTGTTTGCAAAAAGTGGAAGCAATTTTTCTTTCGGGAGATAATGTCGATTTTTACTGATCGAGCCATTTATGTTTGTCAAAAAATTCGACTCAGCGAGCACACTGGATCGATGCATTTTGCAGCATTATAGGATTGATTTTATAGGTTCTCTCAGCCACCAAAGCTTTCATGTTCAAATATATGTATTATCACATATCAAAAAACAAAAACTTCTAAAATTTAAGAAAACGTGTACAGTTTGAAGTTAATTCGTGTAATTATTCGCATTGTATCGAAATGTGTAAATTGAATCAAATTTTAACAAAAATTGCAAGGTATTATCTAAATCAGGAGGATTGTATCAATCTCAATCTTTCGTCGTATTTTGACTATTTTTTTTTATTAATAATGCAATCGTAATTCTAGGTGGCGGTAGTCACTCCGGCCCAATCCTAAATATAATTATCATCAACTTTCCATGATTTTCAATGAGTTTCAGTCGACTTTCTATCCATTCTTTATCCAATTCTGATCTCCGAAGATTCCAATATTCGTCAAACGCATGTTGCCTGAACCGATTAGCCCTTTTAAGTCCTGTAATTCCCCTACATACGAGTAAAATTCAGGCCCTGCGTCAAAAAGAAGTAATTTAATTGATTAATAAGAACAATGTAGACACTCAATCGAAGCACTAGTTTTCTCTGTATCATTATCACCCATGTAGACTGTAGCGTGAGCAGTTTCGCGCTCGTACTTAACCGCACCTGAATCAGTGGTTTTCAAAAGGGAACACGAACAGGTCCATTCCTCGATGAAACTTAGTTAGCAAGTCCTTTAATGCTAGCCGAGGCTCATGCTAAAATGGACTTGTTCCCTTTCGAAAACAAGTGATTCACATACGGTGCGACCACAATGTGCATGATCCCGCCGCGAATGTGAAAACGATGCCTTTTCGTAAGTTCGACTACAGAGTGTCTCATAAGTCAAAGGTGGCTACGGACACAGTTGTTGCACGCGAGGTACGATTTGAATACCGAAAGGGTGGACACCTGATTTTTTTATCGAGCATACTGGACGGGAAGTTTGGCGAGCGCGCTGTCTGGGGAGTATGTAAACATGCATGTGTTCGTGTCCCGGGGGAGACCGCAATAATGCAACTCGACCACTCCGACACGCTCCGCGAGGAGGCTTACGTCGCCTCCGTACGCTGTCAAATCGCACGGAATCCCCATTTATGGACCTTCATTCTCTGATTTACGGTTATTTGTGGATCACGTTTGTACTTATAGAGTTGGGTTTCTACCAGAGGTTTTTCGAGGACTTCAATTTGAATCGGAAAACAGAACGAAAATAATTCAACGCAAATTTAAAAATACAGTCTATAAGGTCAGAGGAAATGTTGGCGAGATCGAGGTTGATACATTTGGCTTCCAAAAAACAAAGAATCGAATCACTACGCAACATTTTTTCTCTCATCCAAATTATACGAGAAAAACGTATCACAAAATCAACGTACTTCTCGTAGATGAAAGCAATAGGAAAGTCGAAACTATATCTTCAGAATCAAAGAATCGAATCTCGTTCATTTTATCGGTAGTAAACAGGCAACAATTCGTCGTTTTCCTCGCGAAAAAACGTAACTAAATTTCAATGTTGCCAAATTTTCCTTCGTAAATTGCATTTTAACCAGAAAAATCTTGGACATTTCCAACTGAAAATTTCGTTGATTTTTCTTCCGATTTCATGCAAAAATCAGACAAATTTTGAAAAAAATTGCGCACTTACATTTTTGTAAAATAAATCAATCGTTGGAGTCAATTTGGCAACCTTGGATTTGAGTTACGTTCCTTCGTGCGAAAGACGACGAATTTTGCATTAAAATACGTTTCATTTTATCGAACAGTAGTTGAAAATAAGAGGATGCAGCGATGTGACTATCGCAGCTCATTACTTATTATTACCTTCCCGTCATTTCAGGGCGTTCGAAATCCCTTCGAGTCTTTGGAATTTTTGAAAGCGAGCTTGTCCGGGATATTGGCTCCAAAAAATATTATCCAGTAAATCATCACGTGATCTACTCACCAGGTACTTTCAGAATATTAAATAAAAAATACAAGGTTCAGTGACCCATTTGAAAATCGGAAGCACATGCATGATTGGCCCACCTGAACATCCCATGAAGATCATCAAAGCTCTCTTGCCCGAGATAGAGTCCCTTTATACTGAGAGTCAAGACAATGTGAATCCATTTCTGATTGGTTCCCGTATTTTAGGCCTTCACAGTGTCACAAACGGGAATAAAGATTACATTTTCACCGATTGCAAAGATTATAATCTGGAATGGACCAGGGAATTACGGGTTCGGCAAGGAACAAACGGAATGAGAGAAGGAACGGAGAGAGGAATTTGAGAATGGGCCGATCAAAGATTGCAAAAAACCAACAAAAAACGTTCAATTTCTGTAATCTTTATTCCCGTTTGTGACTCCATGAGGGGTGTTTTGACTCTCAGTATAAAGGGACTCTAGCCCGAGACATCAACGCTGCTAAATGGATCGGTCGAACCCCGTGCGATGGAGCGAGTCCGAGTGGATGGTTGGATTCCCCGTGGCGGAGTTGGCGGATGATACATTGTAGTGGAGCTCCAAGTGACGTCTCTGATGACCGGCACGGGTCGTTGCAACGGCCGGCTCATTATCATTATCAGTATGCGCTCATTGATGCGTTTTATTGAGGCCGCATGATGCAAATCCCAGTCCGAGTTGCATTCCGCGCGTCCGCCATCGTCATGCCCCGACAACCGACGGACGTCCTCTCGCGACTTCATCGGGTCAGGCTTCACACTCACAACAGATTTATATCGATGATTATCGACGATGAAACTACCAAACCACGTATCTCGTTTGCGGTGTTTAAAAATCTACGCTCACATTTTATTTTTTTGAAGTAGACCAAATCAATATCATTCCTTGGAATTTTCGCGGAATTTTCTCCGCACAAAGAGGAAAAATCACAGAAATTTTCAAGACTGGATGTTAAGTAGTTTTTCATTTAAAAAATAAAGTACGACAGGAAGTCTGCGACGTCGCAAACCGAGATACGTGGTTTGGTAGTTTCACCGTCGATATGCTATTTAAACTTGTGGAAAAGGATCGATAAACTACAGGATCGAAATGAAGGATCGAAGAAATAAAGGCTGTTCGCAACGAAGACCTTAATAACCGATTCTAAGCTGTCGCTTCGAATGGGGAAATGTCGATAGTGGATCATTCGCGCCTCGCCACTGACCGACAACAGTCATTCGCGATAATGAATACTAGTTGCGGAGCAATCTCTGAAAATCTAAATGACACCTCGCTACCGAATCAATATCGCCATCGAAGAAGGGAGCAGAAGAACACCTCAGTAAGGGGGGTCCAGGGGGCACAGAAAAACAACCCACTAAAGAAGCGTCCGATGAAATTCCCTAACTTCGTAGAAAGGTCTGGAGGGAGGATTCAGGAGGCTTTCTAGGTAAAAGAATCGTCAATTTTTTCTCACTGGAAGAAATTCCATACATTTTACGGAATGCGAAATGATTTGGTATTTTCCGGTCTCTATTTCAGTTCTATTACTGCACGCCTAATCGTAGGTCTGAATGTTACTTTTGGCGAAAAATGCAAGTTTTTGCACTATGTCGAATGCCGAGAAATTCGCATTTTTCGCTAAAATCGGCCCTCGGACCCATCCATGTTTAAATCAGTATCAGACCTATAAAGAGAGCAGAAATTATTACTTTATAAGGCACTCCGTAAAATTTAGACCTCCAATGAGCAAAAAATTGGAGCGTTGAATAAATTCAGGGTGGGCTCAAAAGCAGCCCTTATCGATACCATACCCCTCCTTTGAAAAATTGAGCCAATCCAAAAGGCAATTTCAACCTGAAAGAGGATTGAAATGCAGTATCAAAATTGAAAGATCTGCCTTCCACTTATATTTCAAAATCCCATACATTTTCTGAAGGGTATCAAGTGAATTTCTAGAAATTTTGTTCTTGGTTCAAGATGTAAGAACCGAAAAAACTTGAAATTATCCATTGCTTTGTTTTGCTCTGGGATCCGTACCCTCTGAGCCAACTGCAGCATTCATACCGGCGAAGATCCAGCTATTGCAGTAATATCATAGCACAGGCCGCCGAGTTTTTTTGTCACCGGGTTCCACAGTTTTTTGGTGGATTTTCGGTCCCGCACCATCCATCATCGGCCGAAGAGTTTGTTTCGGACCCGGCCGGCGAGTGGATCGATCGATGTTTTATGAAGTGTCGCCCAGTTATTTTAAGATCGTTGCTAATTATCCCCTCTTTATCTGGTCGCCTCTTACCAGGGTTGCCTTTCCGTGCAATTTTGCACACCTGTCTTTTTATATCGCACAGTATGAATTGAGGCGGTTTTTTACGTCGAATCTGGCAACGCGCAGTCTTGAAGACTTCCAGACATCGTCCCGTGTTCACAGACAGCCAGAGCCCCCCTCCCCGATGAAGGGGGGATTCACCTTGCGACTTTTCCGCAAAGTTGGCAAGCTCCAAGGAAAGATAATTCCGTGTGGCTTGAATGAAAGGGTTGCTACACATGGATCGTCTTTTAATTTTGGTGCGCGATAAATTACGGCAATTTGTGAATGTTCTCCAATGCTGGAATTGGTGAAGAGGGGGCTATCTGAGATGCAAGTGAGAGCTGTGCCGATGAAGAAAGTTTATTTTGCATTTATGAAGGAGTTGTACCGAATTACGGAAGAATATAATGATGCACTCTCCAAAGGCGCTGTAGGGATGTTGGAGCGCTTATTAGGCATTTTGAACAGCATTTACACTGAAAAAAAGTTCTCCGCGTTTTTACCAAGGTCCGTTGGTACCTTTACCATCTCACTTTTTTTACCAATTATTGGTAATTTTACCAAGACAGACTGGTAAGTTTACCTAAAAACCGGTATTTATACTGTTTTTTCAGATAAGAATTCCACTTTTATTGATAATCGATTCCCGGTAACTTTGCCATTTTATCTCGGTAATTCTACCACAGTCGATAAAAAATATTGGCGTTTTTACCAAGGTCCAGTAAAATTACCGAGAAAGCTCAATAATTTTACCGAGATTTCTCGGTAAAATTACCAATTCCATAAATGGTAATTTTACCAAGAAAAAACTGGGATCAAATAGAACCCTGAATTCTTGGTAATTTTACCCTTTTCTCAGTAAATACACCGATATTTTTCTTTCAGTATAGCAAGGAGGCTAACTTTTTAATGATAGGGGAGGGATCTGCCTGTTGAAAAAAAATCACTTGACTTTTAGAGCAAGCGTCAGGTCTATTTTGTAAATACTTAACGTTTCCCTGATAATCGATCTTTTTCCATAGGTTCATATGGCAGATCGATCGATTCATCGCAAAGCACAACACACCACTGATCGCATTGCACAAGAGCCGCTTTGTTATCTTCTCCTTTTTTCCGTAAAAAATTCTCTGACGCAGACGATTCGAATTTTTTATCGGTCAGCGCCAAAGATTCAAGGTATGCGCGGAGAACAGCAAGGGCCGGATTTACCTACTTGCCGCCCATGGGCCGCCTGTATTTTGCCGCCCTCTTCTCATTCATTTTGAAATATCAATGAAAACCATCAAGTAAACGTGCCGGAGGGAGAAGGGTGCATAAGACGCGTTCACTCGTGTTGGACACATTTTTTGCGTAAGCCCTGTCAACACTACCAGCAAAAGTTCACGGAACTTCGCGCGAAGGTTCAGTTCCGTAAACCTATCTCTGTGGGGACAATGCCTTTCATTTGTAAGAAATGAACTAAAAAATTAAGAAAGAACAAACATAAATGTGGTTTAATAATTTTAACTTCCGCCGTCGCCGTGCCGCGCTAACCACACTGTGTTTGGCGCAATGCGTGAAGTATTCATGCAGTCTCGTAGGCACTAATATGTGTTACATGCCGACCGCCGCGTCAAGGGCTTCTCCTTTTCATCTCAAGTCCTCGTCATCATTTCTCTTTGCGCCCGCCGCGCCGCTCCAGGCCAAATTACGTGTTTGGTTTCTCTCTCAACTCAACTAATTAAAGGTGCGCAGTCTTTTGTTTCACCGAAATACGACAAAATTAGAAATAAATGAACTCTCAAGAAATGAGAGATTTTGTCACCTTTTCTTGTTTGTAATTTTTTCTGAATCCGATTTTTTTTGTACCTGCATTTAAAAAAAGTGCAAAATTTGCCGCCCCCTAATTTTGCCGCTATGGGCCGCGGCCCATGTGACCACCCCCTTAATCCGGCCCTGGAGAACAGCTATTTCCGAGGTCGGACGCTTCCAAATTCGATATTCAGCGATAAATTGCGACTAAACGGGTTTAACCGTTGCCAGAATCCATCCTTTGAGGCTGCTAGGAAAATCTAATTTTAAGGTCTGAACTGCTTGGACATACCGTCTGGCTCTCCTGACTAGACCAGATATGTGCCGTAAACCAGTGGCGTGGCGTGAATTGCGATATATCGATTGTAATGCCATTTAAACCTACGGAAAAGAATCGATAGATAGGGTGTTCGCAGCGAACACCTTAATAATCGATTCTTTACCATAGGTTTAAATGGCATAATAATCGATATATCGCAATTCACGCCACGCCACTGCCGTAAACATGTCGTGTATGGAAAAGCAGGTGTATGAACTTACTGTTCATACGGTATGGACGCTGGGTCCATGCGATATGGACTCTGAGTCCATACTCTTCGTATGGAATATTTGACGAGCTTGGAGGACAAGGCGCATAAGTGCAGTTTTTAAAAAAATTGAGGTATTATTCATCGGAAAAAAAAGTCGCTTGGATCTAGATTCCAGACTCTTGAAAACATCGACAAAAAAAAATACTCTCCATTCAATACGAATTTTGCTTAAATCAAGAACCAAGCCTCTTAATTTAAGCGGATTTCCTTTTGATTCAAGCAAAAATCCGATTGAATCAAGAGTATTTTTTCTTGTCATTGTTTCCAAGAGTCTGGACTCTAGATCCAAGCGACTTTTTTTTCCAGTGTTGATCCCAAGTAAAACTAGTCTTAATGCATATTCTGTGAGAAATATGCTCAAAAATTCCAATTTCTAAGCATTAAAAGGTCATTTTGAACTTCTTTCCCGCCCTAAGGATCCATGTAATTTCGGAACTTCAAAAACGTGTTTCTCGAATTAGCAAAAATTGCACTTATGCGCCTTGTCCTCCAAGCCCCTCATTTTGTCCACACTAAAATGGACTCTATCTCTATTCTTAGGTCGGCATCAAATTTTTTACAGTCCGTATGCGGCATGCGGCTCCGACCCATACTTTATGAAGCGTGAGTTCGTGTACGACCTCCAATTTCACTGCTCGCATACTGCCGTGCTAAGGAAGAACGCCCTATGTACATTCGAGAGTTGCCAAATTTCCTTCGATAAAATGTCTATTTTTGAGGGAAGTTACGAATATTTTTCCGATACATTTTCAAGACCCTCGGGAAAATTGCAATGAGAGTTATGTGAAAAATTGGAAGAGAAGTATTTACAAATTTTCCCGGGACTTTGTGATTTAACGAAGAAAATTTGGCAACGCCTGGAGGATCATACGGCGTTCTTCCTTAGCACGGTGGCATAGGTGTATTTAGAGCTGGCCGAAATTTAAGCGGATGCACCTTGTTATTCCAACTGAAGCAGAGCCCAATCTGGCAACGATGCACCCGCGAGACGTGGCCGTGACGTTTAAGCTCCGTCGTATTCTCGCGTCATCACTTCGTTCCTCCCTTCCTTCCGCCCCGCTCCCCCGGAGTGTGCGTGTTTTTTCGGGCAGCCGTAGTGTTTATGCGCGCTGAAATTCAGTCGGCCAGTGTTTACGCTTCCGCGGAAAGCCGCAATTATTATTTATCCGTTCGTCGAGCCGGCTGTTGATCGAGAAAATATGAGATTGTCCGGCCGGGAACTAAAAATACGAGTGCATCGCGGATTTATTTACTTGCGGGGTTGCCTCGTCGGTGGATGTAAGCACGTCGTTTCTTGGATTATGCGAAATAATATGTGCGAATTGGCAACCGTGGTAATGTCAAAAATTTGCGGCGGTAGATGAAGCGTAGGTTGATGCTCTTAGGGTCTTTGTCTTCGGCTTGGATGTGGGTGGCGCCAGATTTTTTCAGCCACAAGTTTTGACCTTCTACTGAAAAACACGTGTCGCCATTGAATGACCAATGCAGGCATTTCGTGGAATCCCCAGACAGTATCAAATTTTGGAGGTTTCCTAAGTTTTGCTCATTCTCGACGAATGCTGCCGTGGTAAGGAAGAACGCCGTATGAACATTCGAGAGTTGCCAAACCTCCTTTGATAAAACGTGTATTTTTGACGCAATTTAAGCATATATTTCCTTGAAATTTTCAGATATTTTAGATTAAATTGCGTACATAATTGTCTGAAAATTTTGGGGGAAAATATTTGCAATTTTCCCAGTAAATTCGGTTTTTATCGAAGGAAATTTGGCCACGTCTGAAGGCTCATACGGCATTCTTCCTTAGCACTGCAGAATAGTCGTTGGCTTTTCGATATTTTGAAAGTCAGGACTGATCAAATCAAAATATTTCCTCGCATCTTACTTTTCAATTATCATTGTTCCTCAATTCGTATTTTCTGAGGCGAAGAAAAGTAACTCCATTCTAAGGTTACAAAATCCACTCAAATGAATTAACTCATATTAAATAATATTACTAACCGCAGTACCCATCCAAAATTTAACTGGTTTTTTCCTGTGAATAGAAGAAAAAACAATGAAATTGTCAAATAAAAATCTCCAAAAGTTTTCTAGTGAGGGAAAAGATGCGAACGGAAATTTTTAAATGTTAATACGTCGATACGTTCTTTTGTCTGGAAAACGACGAATTGGAGGGATTTAACCCGAATCGGCCTTACTGCATTTTACTGTGTCCAACTTCCTCCCTTTTTTCTTTTTTCCCCTGAAAAATAAGGCAGTGTTACGGCCTGAAATGTTTCTTTTAATTTCTCCTAGATTATATAAAACATGTACTAAAAAAATCTCAAGGCGGAATTTTGCTTTATTTTTTTATTTTTTTCTTAACAATGAAAAAAGAAGAAAAACAACGAATTGAGAGAAAATTAAGAAATGTCTTGTAGTTACTCTACAATTTTGATTCGTGCCCTCCAATGTTCATATTCAGCTTCGCCATTCGGAAGGGGCTAGATGGTGGTGCAGAAAAAGTGCAGGGTGTTCAAGATATTATGTCTCCCGAAATACCGGGCGAAGACAGGAAGTACTAATTATTAAGTGCAAAGAATTAGTTTGTACATTTTAAGTATATTTTCCTAGGGAAATACACTATTTAAAGTCAACGCAAGCAAGGACCAAGCTGGTAGCTTATTGTGTTTGCAGCGGCACGACTCCGTTCAACGCAATCGACGTGATACAACTATTTTAACGCCTGAGTAGTGCGGGGTTGCAGTCCATAAAATGAAGGCGGCATACGGCGTTCGCGTTCCTTCCAATTGCGGTGACATTGTTGCCGCGTTCTTTCCTCTGGGAAACAACGAATTGAGTTTGACCTGCTTTTAGAATCGTTTTCCTGAGAGTTAGTGTTCCGTCAAAAACTCGATTATGCATAAATAGTACACACAAAATTCTAGTTGGCACACCATCGAAATAAACGCTTCATTTTGACTCCGCGAACGATTAAATTCAAAAGGGCGCATCAGCCAGACTCTACCTCAGCCGCGGGGGCTAGCTGGGATCGCCCACGCATCCCGAATCCCTTTGTGTTTCTCACCGTAGGACGTGAGCCCATTTTTACGTGAGCCCCGAAGCACATTCAGTCGTGCAACAAGAGGAATCATCAGTAAAAGCAGTCACGTTATTACATCATCAGAACGGCGTTCTATACCGCCGTGATAAGGAAAAACGCCGTATGAGCCTTGAGACATTGCCAAATTTCCCTTAGTTAAATATCAATTTTCCAGGAAGTTTTTGGTTATTTTCCCTCGAATTTTCAGAGGATTTTATTCGTTATCAGATCTAAATTACCTGAAAATTTCACGAGAAAATATTCGCAGAACTTCTCGAAATTAAGCACTTTGTCTAAGGAAATTTGCCAACTTTCAAATCTTCTCACGGCGTTTTTCCTTAGCATGGCAGTATAGACGCTATTAGTGGCGACGTCATCATAGGGATTCTCCATTATATCGAATTGGATCCAAACAATAACATTGGCATAACCTCTTTCAATGCTACCAGTGCGAAAAAATCGATATATATCGCTTTTCTGTGACGTTGCACTAATAGCGTTTATACGCGAGGTGATGCGTGAGCGAGGGTGCGTTTGCGTGAGTGCGTGTGCGTTTGCGTTCGTTGGTGAAAAAATGAATGGAGCGGAATCGATTTGGCAAGCGGCCATCCTCAGCGCGGTCCAATTAGTCCGCTTTCAACGTCCCGGCGCCGCCGCGCGCCGTCTTCCTGAACGTGCCAACCGCGGGCGATTTGGGGGGAGGGGGGGGGGGGGTTGATTTTTAAAAGACAAAAAAATTTCGACGTGGTTCTTCCATTGGCGACGAGAAATCGATCCCATCGATTTTTGAGGCTCGAATGCTGAAATGTCGCCAAGACTACGTTATCGTCGTTGACATTTTCAAAATGTTGACCCAAATGTAACGTAGGTCTACGTTAACTAAACTATTCATGTAATAATTGAACGTATCAGATGCTAAAAGGAACTATGTTTTACGCATACCCTATGCACATAGTTCATTTTAGCATAAGTACGTCCGATTGTAACTGTGACAACGCTCGTGAACCTTGATTACTTTGACGAAGCATTAATTTTGATGGTAAAATTAATGAATTTTTCCTCCTGTATGTTGCAGCTCAAGATTATGGTCTATTTTTAGCAGATGAGGATGACAAAAAGGGTGTCTGGCTCGAACCTGGTAGAAATCTAGAGTATTACATCCTTCGAAACGGGGTAAGCAATCGATCTTTAATCTACCTAATCATGCCAATTTTTCACACTGAGCATATTTTTTGAAGTTGTCAAGTGATTCTGAATGTAGGTCGTTTTTCTAGTATTTACACGGTAAAATATATAGTTGGAATAAATAAAAAAAACACTAAGAAGTGGCCCGAACTGTATGTAACAAGGTGGAGAAATGGTGCTGGATCCACACCATTTCGTGGGGAAAACAAAGCCAAGAAATCCAAAATTAAATTTTTTGAACTCTAATGCGTTCCAGTATGAAACTGGAACCTGGTTGGAATAAATATGTAGAATTAACACAAAAAAAATTCAGTAAGAGGATTGCTACTGTGATCATTTAAAGTATGATCTGGCGTCAAATGAAGCCAAAAGCCGTCGTTTTATGAGAATAGTGAATTATTTAATTAATCGTAGAATATCGCATGAAAATTGAATTTTAGTTGGTTGTATTCATGCTGAAAGGAACTAAGTTGCTCTCAAAACTTTATGCACATAGTTCTTTCTGGCTTGTGGACGGATTCTATTAGATTCAGCGTTACTGAATTTTACGTTGCCGAATTTCCCTCAATGTCTCATTTTTTAACAAGGAAACAGTTAATTCTTGATTCTTTCTTTGAAATTCTTCGTGAGTAAAAAGAAAATACTCTTTTTCATAAATATTTTCAGGTAGAATTTTGTTTAGTTCTCGTAAAAAAAATAAAACATGTGGAGAAATTAGGCAATGTTTAATGTAGTTAAGGTGATTCTTTTCAATGTCGTCCAATTACAATTGTTCAGAAAAAAAGAAAATAAAAAAAATCACAGAGACCTTCTAGTTGTATCCTTCTTATAGTTTTTTGTGGCAAATAAATACAGTTGAGCCATGCAACGCTCTCATATACATAGAGTTAAAGTAGGTAGCACCAAGGTTAACTGTTTCTCTAATGGTGTAGCCCTCTATAGTAAAAAATTCTGTTTTGTGCAGATGTATTGATTATGTATCAACAAGTTGACGATGAAGAATTTCGCTAGCTTTATTCGCAACTTCAATGATTGGGCTTGCTTACGTTTTATGAAAGTAATCTTGTAGACTTTTCCTGTGTTATCAATACCATTTAATTTACATTCAACGCTTGTTTCAGGATTTGCTAGAGTATAGAAAGAAAATGAGAACACTGAAAGTTCACATGTTGGATGGGACAGTAAAAACTATGATGGTAGATGACAGTCAACCTGTAGTCAATTTGATGGTGGTTATCTGCACAAAAATAGGTAATTATTTACAAGCAAAACTGCATAGAGTAATATATTTTTTATCAAGCAGAAATTTTTTAATGTATTGAGGCTTTAGTTCACTCAAATTTTTTGAGCATTCCTGAACTTGTTCAAATATTTGTCCGTCAAGGCTTTGTGATCAAGTTCTTAATGGTGGACTAAGTGTTCAAAAATATGTAACATGATAATAGAGGTTAGGTTTCAACTGACTGTAAGAAGCTCAATTTAAAATATAAATTTACAATGTGTAAATTTTTTTATTCATTTTTTAATAAATTTATCATTTCTATCAATCTTCGTTCAGATTTTTCTCGTCTCTCCACATGCATAAATATCTGAATTGATCATAAGTTACACATGTCAATCTATTCATATATCGACATATCGTGTGAGTTGCTAATTTAACAAGTTCCTAAATTTTTCTTTAAGTTTGACTTAATCCTGCATTTTATGCAGTAGTGAACAATCCTATTTATTGTATTAATGGTGGGCACGCAGATTATCATAGCACCCATTCACTAATTTCTAAATACTCAAACTTATGGAGTCAATAAAAAACAAAACAATGGAATCTGTTGTAGTGTTTATGAAAGATTCTATAATATATTCCGCTATCTTTGTTTGCAGGTATTACAAACCATGATGAATACAGTTTAGTCAGAGAAACTCCTGAAGATGAAGTGGACCTTAGTAAACCGAATTATGGAACACTCACATTGAAGCGGAAAAAAGAAGAAAAAGAAAAAGATGCAAAAATGATACAACTTAGGAAGAAACTAAAAACCGATGATGAAAGTAAGATGATCATTTATAATTATTTTTCTGATTTATTTACTTGTCAAAGTTAATGTGAAAAAAAAGTGGCAAGTGATTAACTTAAGTGATTGGCTTCAGGTAGCGGCGGTCCTTATAATGAGCAATTGTACCCGCATTTCAACAAACAAAACCCCAAGCTAGCTCATAATTCTAACCCTCACCCTCCATTTAATATGGTGTGGACTATGTTTTACTGTTTTTGCCTTCCGGGCTTCAACTATTTTACTGTTTGAACTAACAAAATTGCAAAAAGTCCTATTTTATTTAAATTTGTCAATTTCAAGGTTACCTTTCTGAGAATCATGAACAATTTTTGGTCTTGAATTTGTGAACTTTGCAATTCAATCAATTTCTTTTTATCTCTGAAGAAAAAGAACAGGCATTAGAATTTTTCTGTAAAATATCTTTAAGTGGACTAAAAATAATCATCCTTAAAAGATATGTTTAATCCTTGTTTATTTTTTTTATATCCCAAAGTTATTCACCACAAACTTTCATATTTTTCAGTCAATTGGATCAATCCAGCGAAGACGTTGAGAGAACAAGGAATAGATGAAAATGAACCAGTCCTTTTAAGGAGGAAGTTTTTCTTCTCAGATGGCAACATTGACACTCATGATCCTATTCAATTAAATCTCCTTTATGTACAGGTGCGTGTTTTGCAAAAATTTTAGCATTATATTCATTTAAAACTTTATTTGTATGTCAGAAGTTAACATAATTTTGAAACCTCAAGTCTCTTTTCTCAGAATTAGTCCAGTCCAGGCTGGTTTCTTCTTGTTGAATTCAATCTAATGGATATTGTCAGTTAATATCCTTTTGAAAAATTTTAAAGTTGACAGATGAGGTACAAATTTTTGAAATTTTCGTGTCGCAGTAAGACTTTGTTGCTCAACGACACATCTTCCATTTGGCGTTCACTTGAAGCAAGTGAACAGTGTGCCAAAAGTAAAATAATCAATGGATTGTCGAGGAGTGAGTCATTCAAATCAATTAGCCTGTTTGAGCTTTCCATCTAGTTGGCAATGGATCAAGTTCAAGCCTGTCAATGTAAGGCCGTTAAGCCAATGCTTTAAAATTTGTCAACATGGAGGAATATCTCACATTTTATTGTTGGCGATTTTGTGTAGGGCCCTAATTTTTAAGAAAACATCCCAGCATGTGGAACATCTCTAGATTCCATGACATTAAACGGAAGAAAGGGTTTATACGACATTACAAGGGCAGAAAGATGGTTATTATTTTGGTTATTATTCTGCGATTCCAGGAGGATAAAAAAAACTGGACTTTGGAAAAAGCGCTTTCTATTCAATTGTTCTTTAATCGACTTTCATGGTTTTTTTTTTCATTTTCAGTGTCGGGATGCCATTCTAGATGGGACTCACCCTGTTACTCAAGATTTAGCATGCCAGCTGGCTGGTATTCAAGCTCATATCCAATTTGGAAATTACAATGAAATGAGGCATAAACCACCATTTTTAGAGTAAGTATATTTATGGCTTTTTCTAAGCTTCTGTGCATGTATTTCTTGAAGTCTCTATACGCTAGTGCTGGTTTTGAAAAAGGCGAAGCGTATCTAATCGACCACAATCAATAAAGTAATATCAGCTCCTCACATGAATGACCAAGTTGATAGACCATCATGATCAAAGTTTCGTAAATCATAATCAGCAGTGCCGTTGCGTGAATGATCGATTATCGATATTTCTCCATTTGAAGCTATGGTAAAGAATCGATTATCAAGGTGTTTGCTGCGAACACTCTGTTTATCGATCCTTTTCCATAGGTTTGAATGACAGATCAATCGATATATCGCAACGCACGCCACGCCACTGATTATCAGCTCTTATTACTTAGTTTCTCAAAGTATATCAAGTAACCTAGATTCTTTTTGATCGTCACTTCATTTCCTGTTTGCACCCCTTTTTTTCAGGTTGAAAGAATTTTTACCCCAATCATATATCAAAGTCAAAGGTATTGAGAAGAAAATCTTTCAAGAGCATGCAAAGCATATCGACAAATCTGAACTAGATGCCAAAGTTTTGTATACAAAAACTGCTCGGTCTTTGCCAACGTATGGTGTCACTTTCTTCTTAGTGAAGGTGAGTCTCCTACTTTTTATATTTCCGTCAAAGTGTTTAAATTTTTCGAGTTTGATTATTCAGTCAGGATTTAACTACATGATTTTGCTTTGTAACCCAGAGGAATGTATCAGTTTTATCAAAGATTTAATTTTTTTTTTTTTTTTAATCATAGTATTATCTAACGTTAACATATAAAATTAATGCAGTTTGTTAAGTTTTAGTTTTAAGCCACGTAGATAGATACAAGAAACACTTGTAGTAGTTACGATATATTTAAATAAAATTTCTTTTTAAAAAAAAAATTTAATTTTTTTCAATTGGCGAATAGAAAATTCACAGTAAGGTTCAAATAGAAACAACTTCGAAGTAACGTTTCCAATGCGTTCAGAAATAAGAATATCCAGTAATTTAGCTTAATTTGTTTTAAATTTTGCTTCAATCTTATTTCTTTTCTAGAGTATTAGGAGATATTAAAAATTTTCTGTCCCAACTGATTGATCTTCCGTACTGTTACGTACAAGGTGAAGTGTGATCAAAGTGACTTTTGGCACCTGCCTTGTGGATTAATCCATGTTAATGGAACTCCTTTTCAGTTACTTTTTCACCTAATGTTCTGAAACGATAATTATGATGAATAACAATAGCATGCTTGTAAAGGGCACCACCATTTTAATTTGTTCAGCCAGTAAAATCGGAAATTCTTTTATATACGTTTTGAGCCTGTCATTGTCTAAAAGAAAGTAGATGCCTAATCGGCAGCAGGAACCATTTTTAATAGTTTACTTTTGATATAATTTTGTATGCTTTTATTTACTGGAATTTGTTGTTTGCAGGAAAAAATGCAAGGAAAGAACAAACTTGTACCACGATTATTTGGAGTTACCAAAGATGCAGTTTTAAGGCTTGATGAAAAGACGAAAGAAATCCTAAAGGTTTGGCCACTGACTTCAGTGCGTCGTTGGGCCGCATCACCCAACACATTCACCCTTGATTTCGGTGATTATTCTGACGGGTTTTATTGCGTACAGACCATTGAAGCCGAGCAAATTCTTCAGTTGATTGCTGGATATATTGATATCCTTCTGAAAAAGGTAAACTTGCCCATTCCTGTATTTTTTTTTCGCAGTTGAATTTTGATGCATATTTCTCTGAAGGAATTTCATTATTTCAGTCTATTTCCTAGCAAAATTATTTCGCTTTTTTAACTTTGACACCTCTGTCATGTGTCCCTGAGCTACATATAAGCATTCAAAACTGTTTAGTTGATTTCATAAATTGTTATTAATACCTCTCAAAAATCAGTCTACTGCAGCCTAATTGTTGAAATTTAGGTCAGCATGAAAAGACGTCGAAAATTGATGTATAACAGTATAGCACAGGAAAGATAGAGCTAATTTTTGTTTTATCTTGCCGACAAAGCTAGATAAAGTTTCATCAATCAGGCTGCAGGATGTAAATCAAAATATCCTGTTGGGAAAAGGTAAGTTGAGTCCCAAACGATCTTTTGAGGGTAAGCTGAGTCCCGTCAATTAATCACCCATAGGTAAATTGAGTCCCGTCAATTGATCCCCCATAAGTAAATTGAGTCCCACTGTATTTGCGTTGGTGAACATTGAATATTAGTGGAATGGCAAGCCGAAGAAATATTTTAAATAATTGCTGAGTTCAGATCGAGAGTCTTTATACACGGTCGCTAAAAGCCGCACTTTTGTATGTGGCGCCATCAACTCTGCCCAAGATGAAAGACATCCCTTAAGTCTAACATTCGGCCATACTCAACGAGCTGCTTTGTGTATACCTTCTTCGAAGTCCAAAAAAACTTCTTTCGGTTGGAACTTTAAACCTAAATATACACAGCGCTTGACGACAAACCGAAGTGCTGTTGCGTACGTATCAGTTCTTTTGTCAGGCAATAACAAGAGAACCAATGGAACAAATCGACCTTTTTAGTAACCATGAATCGTGAATACTTGCAGATAAAATTTAAAGTTTTTACAATCACTTAACTTCACAAAATTTTTACTTTATTTCTTGCCTCTCACGCACACTCTCCCATCCTCACACATACAGTGATAATGCTACCGGGACTCAATTTACGTACCACCAATTAGGAGTCGGGACTCAATTTACCTTCTCCCCTAATGACCTCAATGCATTGGGACTCAACTTACATTCGTCCATCCTGTTGACACGGAAACAAAAAGCCCATGTAAAATTTTTTAAAATTTCGACTGGTAGTATGCAATTTTAAAGCAATCTTCTCGAGGTCTTAGATTAGTAGGAACCATAATCTCTGAGGAACTATCCATGAGAAGAATATTCTGAGATTCCATTACATTGTATTTAGTCACCCTTCCTCATCCGACTGAAGTCAAATACACAAGCTTTTTTACCCTCTAGATTTTTATTCTTCAAAATTATTATCCTAGTACCAAGGTTATACCTGCAAAAAACAAGAAAATCAAATAATAGAAGTAAAGTCATCATTGGAACATTTATCGTCAACTTTTCTTATTTTTTACCTCTTTAAAAACCCAAAACATCCTTCCTCCAATTTACTATTAGACCAAAAATTTGATAATTGATCTCTGATTGATCATTTATATGCTAACTTTAATCATTAAAGCTCAGTCCTGTCGAATTATCAATCGATTAAGGCTTTTCCACTAAATATCGTGTAAATTTCGATAATGATTTTGCAGTTTTCTTGAATGAAGTGTCAAATTTTGATTATTTCCTTTTCAGAAAGCAGCCAAGGATCACTTTGGAATTGAAGGAGATGAAGGCAAGGTTACCTTTCTGAGAATCATGAACAATTTTTGGTCTTGAATTTGTGAACTTTGCAATTCAATCAATTTCTTTTTATCTCTGAAGAAAAAGAACAGGCATTAGAATTTTTCTGTAAAATATCTTTAAGTGGACTAAAAATAATCATCCTTAAAAGATATGTTTAATCCTTGTTTATTTTTTTTATATCCCAAAGTTATTCACCACAAACTTTCATATTTTTCAGTCAATTGGATCAATCCAGCGAAGACGTTGAGAGAACAAGGAATAGATGAAAATGAACCAGTCCTTTTAAGGAGGAAGTTTTTCTTCTCAGATGGCAACATTGACACTCATGATCCTATTCAATTAAATCTCCTTTATGTACAGGTGCGTGTTTTGCAAAAATTTTAGCATTATATTCATTTAAAACTTTATTTGTATGTCAGAAGTTAACATAATTTTGAAACCTCAAGTCTCTTTTCTCAGAATTAGTCCAGTCCAGGCTGGTTTCTTCTTGTTGAATTCAATCTAATGGATATTGTCAGTTAATATCCTTTTGAAAAATTTTAAAGTTGACAGATGAGGTACAAATTTTTGAAATTTTCGTGTCGCAGTAAGACTTTGTTGCTCAACGACACATCTTCCATTTGGCGTTCACTTGAAGCAAGTGAACAGTGTGCCAAAAGTAAAATAATCAATGGATTGTCGAGGAGTGAGTCATTCAAATCAATTAGCCTGTTTGAGCTTTCCATCTAGTTGGCAATGGATCAAGTTCAAGCCTGTCAATGTAAGGCCGTTAAGCCAATGCTTTAAAATTTGTCAACATGGAGGAATATCTCACATTTTATTGTTGGCGATTTTGTGTAGGGCCCTAATTTTTAAGAAAACATCCCAGCATGTGGAACATCTCTAGATTCCATGACATTAAACGGAAGAAAGGGTTTATACGACATTACAAGGGCAGAAAGATGGTTATTATTTTGGTTATTATTCTGCGATTCCAGGAGGATAAAAAAAACTGGACTTTGGAAAAAGCGCTTTCTATTCAATTGTTCTTTAATCGACTTTCATGGTTTTTTTTTTCATTTTCAGTGTCGGGATGCCATTCTAGATGGGACTCACCCTGTTACTCAAGATTTAGCATGCCAGCTGGCTGGTATTCAAGCTCATATCCAATTTGGAAATTACAATGAAATGAGGCATAAACCACCATTTTTAGAGTAAGTATATTTATGGCTTTTTCTAAGCTTCTGTGCATGTATTTCTTGAAGTCTCTATACGCTAGTGCTGGTTTTGAAAAAGGCGAAGCGTATCTAATCGACCACAATCAATAAAGTAATATCAGCTCCTCACATGAATGACCAAGTTGATAGACCATCATGATCAAAGTTTCGTAAATCATAATCAGCAGTGCCGTTGCGTGAATGATCGATTATCGATATTTCTCCATTTGAAGCTATGGTAAAGAATCGATTATCAAGGTGTTTGCTGCGAACACTCTGTTTATCGATCCTTTTCCATAGGTTTGAATGACAGATCAATCGATATATCGCAACGCACGCCACGCCACTGATTATCAGCTCTTATTACTTAGTTTCTCAAAGTATATCAAGTAACCTAGATTCTTTTTGATCGTCACTTCATTTCCTGTTTGCACCCCTTTTTTTCAGGTTGAAAGAATTTTTACCCCAATCATATATCAAAGTCAAAGGTATTGAGAAGAAAATCTTTCAAGAGCATGCAAAGCATATCGACAAATCTGAACTAGATGCCAAAGTTTTGTATACAAAAACTGCTCGGTCTTTGCCAACGTATGGTGTCACTTTCTTCTTAGTGAAGGTGAGTCTCCTACTTTTTATATTTCCGTCAAAGTGTTTAAATTTTTCGAGTTTGATTATTCAGTCAGGATTTAACTACATGATTTTGCTTTGTAACCCAGAGGAATGTATCAGTTTTATCAAAGATTTAATTTTTTTTTTTTTTTAATCATAGTATTATCTAACGTTAACATATAAAATTAATGCAGTTTGTTAAGTTTTAGTTTTAAGCCACGTAGATAGATACAAGAAACACTTGTAGTAGTTACGATATATTTAAATAAAATTTCTTTTTAAAAAAAAAATTTAATTTTTTTCAATTGGCGAATAGAAAATTCACAGTAAGGTTCAAATAGAAACAACTTCGAAGTAACGTTTCCAATGCGTTCAGAAATAAGAATATCCAGTAATTTAGCTTAATTTGTTTTAAATTTTGCTTCAATCTTATTTCTTTTCTAGAGTATTAGGAGATATTAAAAATTTTCTGTCCCAACTGATTGATCTTCCGTACTGTTACGTACAAGGTGAAGTGTGATCAAAGTGACTTTTGGCACCTGCCTTGTGGATTAATCCATGTTAATGGAACTCCTTTTCAGTTACTTTTTCACCTAATGTTCTGAAACGATAATTATGATGAATAACAATAGCATGCTTGTAAAGGGCACCACCATTTTAATTTGTTCAGCCAGTAAAATCGGAAATTCTTTTATATACGTTTTGAGCCTGTCATTGTCTAAAAGAAAGTAGATGCCTAATCGGCAGCAGGAACCATTTTTAATAGTTTACTTTTGATATAATTTTGTATGCTTTTATTTACTGGAATTTGTTGTTTGCAGGAAAAAATGCAAGGAAAGAACAAACTTGTACCACGATTATTTGGAGTTACCAAAGATGCAGTTTTAAGGCTTGATGAAAAGACGAAAGAAATCCTAAAGGTTTGGCCACTGACTTCAGTGCGTCGTTGGGCCGCATCACCCAACACATTCACCCTTGATTTCGGTGATTATTCTGACGGGTTTTATTGCGTACAGACCATTGAAGCCGAGCAAATTCTTCAGTTGATTGCTGGATATATTGATATCCTTCTGAAAAAGGTAAACTTGCCCATTCCTGTATTTTTTTTTCGCAGTTGAATTTTGATGCATATTTCTCTGAAGGAATTTCATTATTTCAGTCTATTTCCTAGCAAAATTATTTCGCTTTTTTAACTTTGACACCTCTGTCATGTGTCCCTGAGCTACATATAAGCATTCAAAACTGTTTAGTTGATTTCATAAATTGTTATTAATACCTCTCAAAAATCAGTCTACTGCAGCCTAATTGTTGAAATTTAGGTCAGCATGAAAAGACGTCGAAAATTGATGTATAACAGTATAGCACAGGAAAGATAGAGCTAATTTTTGTTTTATCTTGCCGACAAAGCTAGATAAAGTTTCATCAATCAGGCTGCAGGATGTAAATCAAAATATCCTGTTGGGAAAAGGTAAGTTGAGTCCCAAACGATCTTTTGAGGGTAAGCTGAGTCCCGTCAATTAATCACCCATAGGTAAATTGAGTCCCGTCAATTGATCCCCCATAAGTAAATTGAGTCCCACTGTATTTGCGTTGGTGAACATTGAATATTAGTGGAATGGCAAGCCGAAGAAATATTTTAAATAATTGCTGAGTTCAGATCGAGAGTCTTTATACACGGTCGCTAAAAGCCGCACTTTTGTATGTGGCGCCATCAACTCTGCCCAAGATGAAAGACATCCCTTAAGTCTAACATTCGGCCATACTCAACGAGCTGCTTTGTGTATACCTTCTTCGAAGTCCAAAAAAACTTCTTTCGGTTGGAACTTTAAACCTAAATATACACAGCGCTTGACGACAAACCGAAGTGCTGTTGCGTACGTATCAGTTCTTTTGTCAGGCAATAACAAGAGAACCAATGGAACAAATCGACCTTTTTAGTAACCATGAATCGTGAATACTTGCAGATAAAATTTAAAGTTTTTACAATCACTTAACTTCACAAAATTTTTACTTTATTTCTTGCCTCTCACGCACACTCTCCCATCCTCACACATACAGTGATAATGCTACCGGGACTCAATTTACGTACCACCAATTAGGAGTCGGGACTCAATTTACCTTCTCCCCTAATGACCTCAATGCATTGGGACTCAACTTACATTCGTCCATCCTGTTGACACGGAAACAAAAAGCCCATGTAAAATTTTTTAAAATTTCGACTGGTAGTATGCAATTTTAAAGCAATCTTCTCGAGGTCTTAGATTAGTAGGAACCATAATCTCTGAGGAACTATCCATGAGAAGAATATTCTGAGATTCCATTACATTGTATTTAGTCACCCTTCCTCATCCGACTGAAGTCAAATACACAAGCTTTTTTACCCTCTAGATTTTTATTCTTCAAAATTATTATCCTAGTACCAAGGTTATACCTGCAAAAAACAAGAAAATCAAATAATAGAAGTAAAGTCATCATTGGAACATTTATCGTCAACTTTTCTTATTTTTTACCTCTTTAAAAACCCAAAACATCCTTCCTCCAATTTACTATTAGACCAAAAATTTGATAATTGATCTCTGATTGATCATTTATATGCTAACTTTAATCATTAAAGCTCAGTCCTGTCGAATTATCAATCGATTAAGGCTTTTCCACTAAATATCGTGTAAATTTCGATAATGATTTTGCAGTTTTCTTGAATGAAGTGTCAAATTTTGATTATTTCCTTTTCAGAAAGCAGCCAAGGATCACTTTGGAATTGAAGGAGATGAAGGCTCTACTATGGTTGAAGATAGCGTTTCACCTCTCAGGTAATTTTCTATTTAGTCTCGAGTTTTGATTGGACTGAGTGCAAATTGTATCAGCCTGTAGCTGTCAAATTACCTGATTTCATTCAGAATCATCCTTTAATCTATCACAATATTAAAGCCTTTGATGTATCGTTAAATCTATTTTCAAAAATCTGCCAGAAATGAATTGAACTAGCTTTGTTTAGCAAGTAAAGTTTCAGTCGTAGTCAATGATTTAATGTCTTATTTTTTATGTTAGACGAAGTATTTCAAGTTCAAAAAACTTTCAAACAGAACTTTTACTCTGTTATATCTAAGATAATTATTTTTTAACTTTTGTAAGTTGTCAAAAGCAAATCTGGATGGAAATGTGATACTTCTGTCGTGGCACCAAGATATTTCTCGATGAAATTTATTTTCATCCAATTTATGCATTCATCATTTCTTGTTTTTTTTTTTCAGAGCAACCATACTGCAGCATGAAAGTACAAAAGTGGGTAAAGTCAACACAGAATCTGTTGCCAAACCTGCTGTCATGCGAGCAGGAGCTGATGGTAATTATAGAATACCTCAAGATATCGATTGAACTTTTGCTGATGCTGAGCCTTTTGCCTTGCATTATTTTCACTGTAAAAAAGAACAGTACTTGGGTGTCAAATGCCTTTCTTTAAAACTGAAAAATCCTCGATGAGCATTGCACTGATTGTTGAAAACAATTAAAAATAAAAAATGAAATAAGTGAAGGAATTAAATCGTAAACCATAGATGAATCGAGACATGCGAAAAGGGCGGAAGTCCAAATTTTTCAAAATCGACTTTTTTGCATTGTTGGACTCCTCTAATGTATATACATTGACTCTGCGAAGAAGGGCAGAAGTCCATCATTTTAACGTTGATTAATAGGGAAGGGAAATATTGGTGACATGCGAAAAGGGCTGAAATCTTGGACTATGTTTTTTTTTATGATCAATTTTCCCCAGTTGCGAAAAGGGCAAAAGTCCAAATCAAAACTAAAAAATTCCCAAAAAAGCAGGTTCAAAATTTTTTAGGAGACTCAATTCTTATTAGTACAATCAGGACAAGTCTTCCGCAATAGGAAATATTTTTTGTTCTTTGTCTTCGAATTGTTTGTCCTACAGGAAGTTTTTTGCTTCCCCTGAAAAATTGACTTTTTGGTCTCCCACCCTTTTTGCATGTCTCGATTCAGATTTTGAAAGGAGGGGGCCTTGTAAAATAGAATACTCTAGTTTCTGCTGTAATATGTGCTCTCCTCCCCCCCCTCCCCTTTTTCCATTACACCGGCAGGACAAGAAAGTAAAAAAAGAAACAAATTTTTTCCTTTAGAGATGAAATTTAGTTTTTCTTTTAAATTACAAAGCCTTCAGACATCATGAATGAGCTATACTTTTTGAAATCTTACTCTCAAAAATTTTTGATCAGAGGTTTTCAACGATTTTTAAAAATACACTCTTCTCAGTTTAACTAGTTTGCAATTTTATGTTTATTCTGCACTGTAAATTTTTGTTTGATTTTTACATCTATTCTCTGTGCACTTGTTAGCTATGAGTTTTACCATGGGTGCGCTGTTTCTCTCTGCTTTCTTAAATAAAAAAAGTTTGACTCTCAAATCCTACAGATGCCATCTATGAGCAAGTAAATTTTGAAAATCTTCTGAAACTGAAATAAAGCACTATCATATGACCTCTGAATACATACCTACTTTTGAATAGCAGTGATATTCTGCCATTGCTAGAGAAAACGCTGCATGAATATTTATGAGTTGCCAAATTTCCCTCCATAAAATATTTATGTTTGAGGAAAGTCATGGTTTTTTTTCTGTCAAATTTTCAGATACTTCAGATTGAATTGCAAACAACATCTGCTAAAAAATTAGAGGACAAGTACTCACAAGCTCCTCAGAAAATTTGTGTTTTATTAAAACCAATTCGGCAATGTCCAAAGGCTCATACGGCGTTTTTCCTTAGCAACATTGCTACTGATATTCGAAGAGGCAAATTGTAATCAAGAGCTCAGACTAATTAGGTTGCAATGTCCAGACTTTGCCTGTTCAAATGGAGATTTCATGAAAGCAAATCAAATGCTCTGAATATCCTTGAATACTTGGATATCTTGTAAAAAATAATAATAATAATAATTAAATTAAAATTCAATTACGCAAAGAATTGTAAATATGTTTCGCCGATTCTGAGCACTACAAAAAGTGTACCAATTTTGAATAGTTGCAAAAATGGATGCTTTTACTGTTGTCAGCCTTTTGTCCTTGTTTGAAATTGCGATCAGTTACCGCTGTACTCCTCATTGTGAGCTATAAATTCCACTACTTTTTAAGATATTGTTTGATATATTGTTGTCAGTGTAGTATTGGTGCATAGTAGCTTCATAAGTATCTCTTTCAGGGGCACGACCGTATGGAATGGGGCATGTTGGAACTGCCCAGTACACCACCATTAGCGGGCAAATCAATATTGCCCACACCCCACCTGCAACGGTAAGTTGCTCTTAAATTAGGTCTCTGTTGTCCTTGATTTTTCTGAATTTTTCAACCCAAAGCATCGTGTCGTATAGCAAAACTTGTTTCTGCAAACAATTTATGAAAGTATCAACCTCATGTATATTTTAAGTTTACCTAGCATTGTGTAAATTTGTTTTGAGAAAATGCTCCTGAACAGAATCTTTTTTTAAAGTATTTTGTAAAATTCAGGTAGCCATCGCTGCTTCAAATCTTTGTGGAAGAAAAAGATGTTCAGGCTTTTACTTAAACAATTTTCAATTGATTTTGATGAACACCATACAAACAGGATGCTTTGGTGGTTATGTTCTGTCTATTTAAATTTTTCAACAGTCTTTCAATGATGAAAATAATATTATCATCAAATGTATTAGTAATTCATAAATTTAATGAACAGAGCTATTTTTGGATTTTCTCTTGTTAAACAACTTTTTCGTTTATTTTGCGCACACTGCAAAATTCAATAGTAGGTATTTCGACTCATTTAATTTTAAATTGATAGCCATTGAATTGAAAGGTTTTTATGTAAGTAGAAGTAGATTAAATTCTCCTCAAAAAAAGCAACCTCTAGCATAAACAAGAGAAAATTCAAAAAAATATGAGGACGTAAGGTTTAAGATTCATGGAAATAATTTTGCTGCTTTTTCTGTATGTTCATGCTTGCTCAACGTAGGTGACATAGGCATTTTTGAATGGACGGAAGTAGGTATTTTGTTTGTCACCTTTGTTTAAATGTCATTCAATTCATTTTTTCAAAATTACATCAACTTCATAAATTTACAACGCAAATTCCTTTACTGCGGAACAATTGTTTCAGAGAGAATTTTAATTTTTCGCACAAAATTCAAAATCATCTTGCTATCTCACCTAAGTGCATATCATTAGTTATTTAATTTCTCGTAGCATTTCATCCTTTTCACTTTTTTCTTCTTCAATTCAATTTTTAAAACCGAACGGTCACTTAGATTTTATTTTAGCCTATCTATCTGTATCTATTTTCACCTAGTCCTACCTTTAAACAGTGATGTCTATCTCATTGACATTGACCTCCGCATTTTTTATTTTATTTTTTTTCTCAACTCTACCATAATTCTATTTCTTCTTAAACGCATTGCAGAAAATTATTTCTGCTTTTCTGTCATGTTGAATTTATTTTTAGCAAATTTCCAAAAAAAGTACATTTATTCTATCCCTCTCTCTTTTGAAGTAATATATTTCTAAAGGGCCCAAGCGCCAAAATCCAAGTTTCGAAAAAAGCGGATATAAGTATGCCATTCGGCGTATGTTCAATCTTTTGAGCCCAGTTTTTTAATGGGTGCTCTCAAGACACCTACATTTTTGAGCTAAAAAAATTGGCACTCCGAATGGCACAGTTTATTTAGTTTTTCTTGAAACTTGGATTATTGCACGGCCCCTGAGGAAAACGTAGGTTCTATCTTGTATACTTCATACTATCCGCGAAAAAGGTAATTTATTTATTATTTATTTATTTATTTATTACATTTTGATACACGGGAGCCGTGAGGCTATAGTATAGGTCAATGATACACGGGAGCCGTGAGGCTATAGTATAGATCAATAGTATTTAGCATTATAGCATTTCGTAAATAGTATCTAAAGTGATGAAAAATTAAACCCTGAAGTCTTTCACTTGAAGGTTTGGCACTTTCCATTTTTAAAATTTTATAAATTTAAGAAATTTCACACATCGAGTCCAATTTAAAAGTCCTTCTGCGCCTCACATTTTAACATCCATAATTTGAGTGTATAATCCATGTGTATGAAGTTTCTTCAAAGCACGCCCCCTCATCCAAAATTTCATGTTGAAAGCCTCCTTCCTATCATTCACAGTGCTTCAAATTTTCTTCTTCAATTCTGTCATCAATACTCATGTACTATATTGTGTTGTATAAATGGAACTGGGCCTTCGAATATTTTTTTTTGAAAAATGAACTTCTCTCTAAGATTCTGTGAGTCGTCAAAAAAGTCATGTAGACTAGCAAGATTGAAAAAAAAAGTACCTTCTATGTTCAATTCCCACTTTTCTCTTGTAAATATATATTCAACTTGATATTCTTATTTCATTTCTGTGAATGTCTGTTTTCTGTAAGTATTTTGTTAATATTTTAAAGGTTCAACAAAGTCAAGTCACTACTGTTCAAACGGGGCCACACAAAGCTCTTCTATCTACGATCACTGCCGGACATGAGATCATTACCACTGTGGAGAAAGAACTTATTTCTAAAGCTATCATTCCAGAATTAGGAACTGACTCGGTAACGCAACACTTCTATTCTGTCTACTTTTTAACAATAACAATTTTTCAGTCTCTTTTTTTGCTAAACCCAAAGTCTCTGCATGTGTCCCTCTGATTTAACCTTGAGACCCCTAAATTTCTACGTGTCCTCTCTACTTTTTCCCCCTATCATTCTCAAATGAGGGGCTTGGAGGACAAGGCCCATAAGTGCCGTTTTTGAAAAATTGACATATTAATGATTTCCAGCAAAACTAGTCTCAATGCATAATCTGTCAAAAATTCGCTCCTACAAATTCTTCTTTTTAAGCATCCAAAAGTCAATTAGAACTTTCTTTCCGCCATAAAGATCCATGTAACTTCAAAACTTCAAACTTGTATTTCTCCAAGTAGCAAAAACTGCTCTTATGTGTCTTGTCCTCTAAGCCCCATAAATGAGAGCTCACTTGCCTGATCATTCTTAGTTTTTAAAAAAGAAACATGAGTTCTACTGTATAAAAAAGATGGAATTATGATTTTAGGATGAATGATCGATGGAAACATATAATCAAGAGCCGATGCATATTTTTTTTTAAGGGATTTTTTCCTTATTTTTTTTTTTTTGAAATTAAGGGACACTTCCACGATAACGACTGAGAATCTTTGCATGTTTTGTCTTGCTTAACCTGACTTGAAAAGAAGCAGACATTATTCTAGCTGTAATCAATGAATAGATAAGTTACCTGAGAGGTAATTAACAGTTGTACAATGCATTTTGGATTATTGAGATGCTGTAAGTTGAGTATGGCACCAACACAGCAGAGTTCGAATTTTGCAAATCAAAGATTGTACCGGTTTATGCCGCACGAGAACCCTTGTTTTTCTAACAAGATTACCCCAATTCTACCCTTTCATACTCTTTCCTCTACCAAAATAACAAATAATAATCAGTGTTGTTTCATGCCATGATGACATTCCTTATCAGAGATGGTGTAAATAATCTCAACGCCTGCCCCTAACCACTTTTTACAGCTTTTTAAAACTTTCTGAAAGAAAATCTACTTAACTAACAACATAGTGTTACGAAAACAAGCTGGATGCTCCATAAATAGCCTTCCAGGGAGGTGACTGACAATGGTTAAGGTTAATTTTGCAGATTTATGTGCGTCAGAGTGTTATCACATCATTTCCTTTTTTTTGCCTAATGTCTTTATGAATCGAGTATCGTTTATAAAATTTTCAGGCTTCTCTAAAATGGAAGGAAACAACTCTAGATACGAACAAGCAGAATGTCAGTCATCAAATAGCCGCGATGAATGCTGCAACCGCACAAGTTGTTTCTCTTACGTCAGGTAAACCTTTAAATAAGTAATTACTTCTAAAATTTCTCAAAATTAGGCAGTGAAACTTTTTTTCCTCTTTATTTTATCTCTTTGAAGTCTTGAGTGAGCAGAATCTTAGTGATTCTTACAATATTTACAAGACCAAAGTGCGATGGAAGGGAAGAATGCAAATGTATTTGTTTTTAATAAGCATAAAGTGCCAGTTGTAGGTACAGCTCATTTTCAAGTTTTCCTCTCTTTTTTTTCTGTTCCGTTGACCGCAGAACAGGGAAATTAAGTGAATCATCTGGCAAAAGTGTCAAGATGCACAACTAAAACTGAAAACTGGAGGAAGCCTGATTTTACAATTAAAAACAGGATCAACTGTCCTTGATCTACGGGGAATAGACCGAAAAGCCCAAGAAATAAGTAGGAATAAAAACAATTGAATTTATGAAAAAATGAAATTTTTCTAGTTAATTCAAAATACATCAATTCTTTATGTATTAACTAATTCAATTTTTTTCCCTCTTTTTTTATTTATCAGGTGAAACTGACTACACGAGCATAAACGCCGCTATCACCAGTATTACCAGTAATTTGCCGGAGATGAGTCGTGGTGTTCGTGTTTTAGCTGCTCTTGCCCCAGAAAAGCAAGGAGATCAGCTCCTAGACGCAGCACGTCAACTTTGCACAGCTTTTAGTGACCTGCTCAAAGCTTGTGCATCTCACCAGGTAATTGTTACTTCTTCTTTTCAGCTATTTCTTAAGCATCTTTTACTCCAAACAAGCTGTAGTGCGAGAATGTAATAATTTATTCCCTCTCTGTACCCTGTTCCTGCCACATTTGCACAACTTAAACAACTTTAGATGAACTTAATCCAATACAGGAGATGCTGGTTAAAATGATAAATGTTGCAGAGGTGATCTCCAACCGCTTTTTGTATGTTTGTCAGCTTCATTTTTATTGTCATTTAAAATGTATTATTCTCTTGGCAGCATTCTCTTCTGTTAGTTTTGAGCACCTTGAATTGGACGTATTTCTATCAAACGGAACTAAGCGCCAATTTGAGTTCCTTTTGAGGAATTTAGAATCCCGAATAGCGCGTTCTGTCAAACAGACCTAAGCGCCATGGAAAAGCATTGCGAGCATAGGACGGAATAAGCCGGATGCCCGATTCTGCCGCCAATTCAAGCCCCCCCTCTACCTTCCTCACCCTATGGCGCTTAGGTCCGTTTGATAGTAATACGTCCAATTACCCAGCTTTTCGTCCTTAATCTAACAAATTATTAGAAAACTACAGCGAGTGATTTCATATCAAAACCTTTCACTTCAATTTTAAAATTGTATATTTTACAATATCCCTCAATCAGCGAATTTTTTCTAACCAGAGTATTCAACTAGCTTTTTATAAAAAAAAGAAAGAAAAAAGTGTGATTAATTTTAAATTTTGGTTTATGTTTCAGCCACGCCAAGCACAACTGCTATCTGCTGCAAGTCGTGTTGGTGAAGCTTCTCAGCAAGTTCTCACGGTAGTCGGGGACGAGTCAAGTGTCTCGCGCGAACAACAAGATACCCTCCTGGGTCTTGCTAAGGCTGTTGCCAATACAACAGCTGCTCTTGTCTTGAAGGCCAAGTCTGTTGCTGCAACACTGCCAAACGATCATCAATCGTCTGTAATCGCTGCAGCAGCCCAGTGTGCCTTGGCTACCTCGCAGCTTGTTGCGTGCACAAAGGTAATTTTCCTCACCAGGTCTTTCAATTTTTTCGGAACTCTTAAATAGCCTGAGTTCATTGCTCTGGCATAGACTTTGACAGGACCTATTCGGCAAGAATCTCAGAGCTTATTCCTTTCACACAAACACTTACCGTCCAGAAATCGCAATGGTTCCTGTTTTGGTAGCTTAAGTTATCAAAACAATATATGATGCATTTATTCAGTAATCTGGTTGAATCTTATTAAATCCGCTGGAACACATTACTTTAGTCAGCACTTTTTTAAATGGAAAGTATCATTTTAGCCATTAATGTGTTTAACCATTTTCGAAAATACTTTAATGTAATCAATTTTTGTATCTCAACTTTTTTATACTTAAAATTACTTGAATTCCGATTGATTGACAAAATATTCTAGAATTTAACTGAAGTTTCTACAGTAAGACCTCGATTTATTGGATTTCACAGGACCGGAGGCCGAATCCGTTAAATCGCGGAATCCGTTAAATTGCGATCCGATAATTTGAGGTCTTACTGTATCTGGAAAGACAAAACTCTCTTGAGCAATACACATACAAATCAACATTTGTAAGTCTATTTGAAGAGTTTTCCAAGATCCACTCGGATGCGAAACATGATTGAAACCGTAATGCTGTTAAAAAGTGCTATACTTGCTTTGCTGTTGGGGCACAAGCAAGAAGATTCTTTTAAAGCATCCAAATAAGTTTGTGAAAGTGCTTTTTACCTAAAACCTCTCCAAAAATTTTTTATTTGTCAAAAAAAGGCTCACTTCACATATATGCATTGGACAAATTCCAGATGGAAATCTTGTAAATCCTTGAATTTTTATTTTTCAAGTTCGCATGAACCATCCATTTATGCATATTTTAAATGACCATACTCAACTTAATTTGTTTAAGGTGGTCGTGCCAACCCTAGAGAATTCAGCTTGCCAAGAACAACTAACCAGCGCTGTGAAAGAAGTAACCAGAGCAGTGGAAACTTTGGTTTTGATTTGCAACGAATCCTGTAATGAACCTCACCTCATGGAAGACCTTAAAACAGCCGCATCACAAGTCACTTACACGTTGGAACAACTTCTCAATCATATCAAGTATGTCACAAAATTATTTTCTTTTCACTCTCGAAGGTGTGCATGATAAAATGAGATGCAAACTTAAAAAACTCAAAACTTTTTCTTACTGTAACCATAATGTTCATGTAGCTAGCTCTCACCGTAACACTGCAATACAACATACTTAGTCCTTGAGACGCTGCTGTAGTAAAGATTGCAATGCCTATGAATAAATAATTTGTTCAAATATCATAACAAAGCACCCTAATTATATTTAGATATAAATTTCTGATGAAAGAACCACCTTTAATGCTCGCTAATTGGAAGACGTTGCTCACAAACTGTACATACAAGCACAAATCCTTAAAATCACAAAAACTAAATCACACAAATCCTAAATATCAGTAATGCGGTAATCTTGCACGTCATATTTACTAAATACCTTAGACTAAGGTAAAATGAGAAACTCAATGACAAAAACCATACTCATATGAAGTATGTTTTCTTTTTTCAATTCTAATTCATCAAACCGAGGAATGTTCCTCATCTTTTGTTCCGCAGTCAGTCGGCGTCTCTTATGACTTAAAATAGTTGTTAATGTACACATACCTTGTCATTTCTTAGATGTAAGGGTGTGTATTCATTTCCATGTGAGTCCAGGGAAACATGCTATTTTACGGACAACAGGATTCATCACAGAGCATAGCATTCACAGACCATTTTTTGGCATAAATTAATTTTTAATCAGTTTTAAATTTCATTGTATTATTTATGTTGTATGTATTATTGTCTGTAAATTTGATCGTAAGCATTTAATCAGAAGAAAAAAAAACTCAAGTTTTCCGAATTAGTGATGAAATTTTTTTAAGTTTGCATCTAACTTTTTTCTTTAGATTTGTACTATTGTGTCTGAGCATAATTTAATATCTATCAATTGTTTGACTTTTTTCTGATTCTGTATGAATATCTTCCATTTAAACAGACCTGTGAAGTCATTTTACAGAACATATTAGTATTCCACATGTTGTGAAATGAATTACACATAATAATGTAGGAAACCTTTCTTATAGTCTCACCTAAGTCAGGAAATTTTTATAAGTCAAAAAAACTTTACATTGTGTCTAGAAATTCGTCCGCCCTCAATTCTGCAGAATGATCTTAGCCTATAAAATTTATCAAATCCAGGTATTAGTAAATTTGTTCTAATTGTTGAAAATCCTATATAACAGCAGGACCAATCCAAAAGTTCTCGGCACTGTCATTTTTTTTCTTAGCCAGTGGTGTTTTTAATATGGATTAAATTCGGCAGTTGCCCTCACAAATTGAATTATCTCTTCCCTCTAATTGCGGTTTTAAATTTGACAAATGTTTTTCATTTCTTTCTCTGTAGGCCTGTCAGCGAAGAAACTGTAGAAGAAACAATCATGATCACCAGCGAAAGATTAATCCAGAGCACCGATCCCAATGAAATGTTGAGGCAAGCCAAATTGCTTGGTCAAGCTACAGCTCATCTCATCGAATCAATAAAGGGAGAAGCTGAGAATGAGTATGACATTAACAGCGATAAGCGAACCCGTTTGCTTGCAGCTGCCAAAGTTCTCGCCGAGGCAACTGCGCGCATGGTTGAAGCCGCAAGAGCCTGTGCCTCAGCACCCTCAGATGTAGCAGCACAGTCTAACCTTAAACAAGCAGTCGAAGAACTCAGAGTTGCAGCGGTTCCGTCTCTGCGCTCTCAAACCAAAATCTCTATAACGGAAACAATGACGGAGCACATGAATGGTTCATCTCCACCGCCGAAAGAAATTGATGACTCAATCATGTGGATTGGCCAAGTTTCCGAAGTTCTGTATTCAAACAATCTTCCCAAAACAGACAAAACGTACACTCAACTCCAGCAAGAACTCCATAGCACTGCCATCAGTATGAGCACAGCGACCAATGAAGTCATCTCATCAGTCAACTCGCCAAAACAGTTGGCCTCTGCCTCAAAGCAAATGGGTAGTGCGTTTAGTAACCTTGTTGAAGTTGGAATGGAAATAGTCGGGTCAACACCCGAGAAAGAGGTTAGGGAGCAAATGCTGTCTTCACTCAAAACAGTATCAGCATCTTCTTCCCAGTTGCTCTCGACTGCCAAGACTGTCTCAGAAGACCCAGATGCGTTTGATGCCAAAATGCAACTTACCAATGCAGCCAGAGCTGTCACTGAAAGCATCAACAATCTAATCGATGTTTGCACTTCTGCAGCACCAGGCCAGAAAGAGTGCAACAACGCTGTACGAAACATTCAAGCCATGAAACCGTTACTCAACAACCCAGTTGAACCAATCAACGATTCGTCCTACTTCGAATGCCTCGATACGATCATGGATAAGTCAATGAGTTTAGGTGACGGCATGTCAGGAATATTGAAGCATGCAAAACGATCGGAACATGATGAGTTTGGCACTGCAGTGCGAGCTGTAAGTGATGCTGTTTGTGGATTGACTGAAGCTGCCGTGCAAAGTGCGTATTTGGTGGCCATCAGCACACCAGGAAGTGTGGCTGGCGAACGGGGCTTGATTGACCAAGCACAGCTTAGTCGTGCCTCTCAGGCTATATCCCAAGCTTGTCAAACGCTTTCCAACAGGCACACTTCACAGCAAGAAGTACTGTCTGCCGCTACTGTGATCGCTAAACACACCAGTTCCTTATGTAATGCTTGCCGCGTGGCTTCTTCAAAAACAACAAATCCGGCTGCTAAACGCCAATTAGTTCAATCAGCAAAAGATGTCGCTAATTCTACTGCCAATCTTGTCAAAGATATCAAAGCCTTAGATGTTGACTACAGTGACAGGAATAGAGAATCCTGCGCTGCAGCAACGAGACCACTACTGGATGCTGTCAACTCACTCGTATCTTTTGCAAGCTCTCCAGAATTTGCAAGTCGCCCTGCTCACATCAGTGAAGCTGCCTTCAGTGCCCAAGAACCTATTCTCTCCGCTGGTGAGACAATCATTGATGCCACCTCTGCAATGATTTTAGCTGCAAAATCTCTAGTTATCACACCAAAAGACCCACCAACGTGGCAGTTCCTCGCCAACCACAGCAAAAACGTTTCTGATTCTGTTAAGAAATTAGTCGCTTATATCAGGTTTGTTCTTTTCTCTTACCAGAATGCAATATGTATATCGATGGTGAAACTACCAAAAAATGTAACTCGGTCTGTAAAGTTGTAGAATTTCTGTTTACTGTGTAATTATCCTTTACTTCTTCAAGATTATTTTCTAAAACTGTTATGAAAAGGGTCTTCAGCACGAAAAGTGGCGGCAGGGGGGCAGAGTGGTTTGAGGTACTGTTAAATGGTTGAACGCAGACATATTGGCACATGCAACAGACCCGGGTCCGCAGAAGCATGAGCTCTTATACTATTAATCGAGCCGCTCACCCGACTTTGTCCTTCAGCCGTCACGTTTTGTGTTGTAGACTACAGTAATAATTTTTTAGAAAAATAAAAAGGAGTAAAAATTTTGGAGGACCTCACTTGAGATCTGTTTTTTTGTAGTTAAACAATCGATATGTGTCTTGCTAGCTCAATTTAGGTTCTTTCTTTTTCCTTATACATTAATTTTAACTAGCTGTGCATCAGACGCATGTAACAGTAAAAGTCATGAAACATTTACTAAGGAAGAATATTCTTCAAGCATCATGACAATTAACAATACAATGTATGCAATATTCCACAGTAGTTCTCTACTAATTTTTCACTTACCTAACGATATCTCCGTCCTTTAATACACACTTGATCCTACCTGCAATTAGTCACTTTCTCAAAAGAAATGTTTTCTCTCTTGTTTCTAACTTGTTCTTTTCAAAAATATTTTTTATAATATTTGTCGCCATGAGAGGGAGGTTGCAGATAAAGTCTGCAACATAAATAACGATTTTAGCAATATTCCAGCAATTTCAGGAACAAGTAGGTAGCCCTACATCATTGTAAAGAGCTAGATACCGTCTCATTTCATGCATCGCATAACGGTGTTTATGAAGTGGCTATCATTTATAAACAACACCTAAAGTGTCAAACAAGCTTCTTTTTGGTTACAGTAAAATTTGAATTAAGTGATTGGCTGATGGCAATAAAATAAAGACTTCTGGTAACTTTTATGGCAGTGAACACTTAAATTATAATTCATGATGAAACAGCAGAGCACAAGGACTTTGGCCCAAAATAAGTCAGGACGACCGCCAATGTTAATTTTTATTAGAATGTATTGGAAACCATAAAACCAACTTCATGTTACTTTCAACGGCACATTTAAATTTTCAAATATTAAAAAATTGGAATATTGTCTCTTTTGTTATCTACCAAAAAGTCTTTCTCAGCTCGCCTGCAAATGTCTGTCTCTTGTTCAGTATAAACTGAAGGTCTTTAATGCCAAATTTATCCGCAAATGCTGCAGAAGGTGAATTTTTCATGCGAATTGCTATCTTTGATTATTAGGGATAAAGCACCTGGTCAAAGGGAATGTGAAGATGGAATCGAAAGATGCAACGAACTAATCCGAGAACTAGATCAAGCCACTTTGTCTTCAGTGTCCCATCATCTGGCACCACCACCTGGAAGTTCTCTAGAGAATTCTGCCGAAGAAACCGAATACGCTATCACCCAAATTGTTGCTCACTTAGAACCACTACGCTCTGCTGCCAAATCTCAAGCTGAAAAGTTAGGCCATGAGGTAAACACCTTTCACTTTTTTGCTCGTAAGTAAAATAAATAAAAATATTTACAGCAAAGAAATGATCGCTCGTTCAAAAAAGAATAAAGCTTGCGAGTTATTTCTCAAGAATCAGAGATGGAAGGCAGATATACTGAAGTTTTCTAGCGACTCTCCTTTATGAACTTTTTCTTGTTTCTTTCGTGAAATTTCGGAGAGGAAGCTTATTGCTTAGTGCCATATGTAGGTAATACATATCTTATATAGAGGCCTGTTGTATGTCCAGAATTACAAATTGCTAAATTTTAAATATTTTGTCTCCATCACCACAAATTGACGCCTCTCTGATGTAAGGGCATATCTTGATATTCGCATGAGCCCTGTTTTGCGTAAAAATCCATGGTTTCTGGGGCTCTTTCAAAAATCGAGGTATGCCCTTATGTCAGAGGAACGACGAAATGTGTACTTACTCTTAGGATCCTTTCTTCAACATTCTACCATCATTTCATTTAGATGATTTCAATGCAAGTCTTCTTAATATACATTATTGATTAATTGCAGGTTGAACAAATATTGATTCATTTGAAACCATTGACAAACGGAGCCATAGGAGTAGCTTCTCACCTGGTTCATTCGAAACAGCAAGTTTCTCTCCTCGATCAGACAAAAACTGTTGTTGAGTGTGTTATTCAGTTATTGTACTCCGCTAAGGATGCCGGAGGCAATCCTAAGGTAAGTCCTATCCAAATTGTAATAATTGGTTACAGTTGCATGTTTTTGTATTTTTTCTCTTCATCTCTCGCCATTAACGGTAGTATCTATATTCGGTCAAATCAGCAGAATTAAGATAAATTATTTAATTTTAAAATACTGAAACTTGAATTTGACCAACAAATTCATCAAATGTTGATCAAGTATATTTTCCAAAAAGTGAAATCACAAAAAAATATATTAGGTTCTCAAATGCTATCAAGACTTTAATGCTGTTGTCTTTGCATGAGATCCTCTAATTTTCTGCGAAAGAAGCCCAGAAGGAAGTATCTAAAAAACATGGATTATTTTTAAAAAAATTCATCAAAAATGGAGAATATTTCCCTGTTGGATGAAATTTTAGTCGGCCAACTTTTTTCAATATATAACAGCCCACCCTCATTACTCAAACCACTCAATAACTTTTTAAAGTTTTAAACTTTCTAACTTCTTGCACATTAAGAAGAAGTTATGTCAGCTTTGAGGATTTAAGGGTGAAAATCTGAAATTCTGATAAACTTAGGTTTGAACGGTTTTAATTTTTCTTTGCTCTGTTAAAAAATTAGAATCTGAAATAAATCATTCCTTTCAAAAACAAAAATTAGAACAATAATTTTGGAAATAATAAGGTAAAAACTCTGTTGCAGGTGGTAAATAAGCATGAAGAAGTTGATGAATGCGTCACCAGCACGAAAGAAGCTTTGAGTGATCTAACGGCAGCATTGGAGCAGAACGCAGGTGTGGTAAGGGACATGATAGACTCAATAACACAATCGATGCGGCGTATTCCCGACTCTCACCAACCCAACTCTTACATATTAGACTCAACAGACTCCTATGTAAACTACCACACACGAATGGTCGCCTCTGCAAAAGACATCGCCCGGTTATCTCAAGAAATTGCCACGCGTCCCGGTTACGATTCCCACTTATCTCAGCAGTTGACTCAGCGATATTCAGAACTCACAAATGATTGTGTAGGAATTGTTGCATGTACGACCAATCCTGATGTCATGCCCAGGCTATCCTCCGCAGTTCATGATCTGGGTACCTCATGTATCGCTACGCTGAAAGCCTCTTCGGCTGCGTCTAATGACAGTTTTGCCAGGAGAGAGCTTACAACAGCTGCCAAAAATGTCACTGACAAGGTATGTAATTTTTATTTTTGTTATGTATTTATTTGTCATCATGAAATTTTGGTCTAAATTTTTTCTGTGTACACATCCAAAAGCGTAAAAAGTAGGTTCAAAATTTTAGAATCAATACCCTTGACCTGAAAAAAATTCTGAACATTTCAAACCAAATCACAGAAATTTGAAGAACAGAATCGGTATTTAAACTGAATTTTAAATGAATTTTTATTAATTTGTATCATTTTTCCAACTTTTATCAGTTCTATTCCTTTTTTAAGTGCCTGCGATGCGGTAATAGCTGAACAAACATGGCTTATTAGTCAAAGGAAGAAATAAATGATGCAATTTTTCAAAAAATGATTTAATTAGTTAAAGAAGAGGACAAAATTATTTAAGAAATTAAACCTAAAGAATTGCACTATTATATTTTTAGGAAAAATTACACTTTCTCTCGAAGGGTTCATCATCATATTATCCATGAATATATTTTCCTAATATTTGCTTCTGCACATTTTTTTTTAGGTTGCCCAAGTTCTGAGAGCCCTCCAAGCTGGATCCAGAGGAACTCAAGCATGTATAAATGCCGCTAATACAGTCTCTGGTATAATCGGTGACCTAGATGCTACCATCATGTTTGCTACAGCTGGTACCTTGCACGCTGAAAACGATTCTGATACTTTCGCCGATCACAGAGAGTTGATTTTGAAGACAGCTAGAGCTTTAGTTGAAGACACCAAGACGCTTGTAGCTGGGGCTGCGTCTTCACAAGAGCAGTTAGCAGTAGCAGCGCAAAATGCTGTATCAACGATAGTTCAATTAGCTGAAGTAGTGAAGTTTGGAGCTGCGTCTCTTGGCTCCAACAACCCTGAAGCACAGGTAAATTCCTCTCTAAAAGATACTTAGCTCTAAAAAAAGTTCAAGCAATTGTTCTAATTTAATTTTTTTAAAATTAATGAATGTAACCATCGTCACTGAAAATTGAAAATTATCAATCAATTTCTTTTGGTCTCCTTGGAGATACCCTGGTCCCAGAGAACCCCATTTAGCATCGCAATAGCTTTCCTACCTTGCACATTCTGATCTTTAATGGCCTGTCTTTAAATTTACGTCATCGTGGAGAGTATCGTAACTTGCGGGAGTGAGGTCTGGCAACTCAAGAAAAGAACTGAAGACATGCTTAGGGCAACTGAGATGGACTTTTGGCGGAGGTCTGCTGGGATATCGAGAAGAGAGCGTATCCACTATGAAAAAGTGCGAGAGGTAATGGGTGTAGAGAAGGACATCGTGCACGATATCAGGTCCAAGCAGTTGGTCTGGTATGGACATGTGTGAAGGATGGCAAACGTTCAGTTGCCCAAGCAGGTTTTCGATTGGGTTCTTCCCGGAAGGCGACGGCGTGGACGTCCTGTGAAAGGTTGGCGACAAGGGATGGAGGAGGAGATCAGAAGGTGCCAATTGCCTGATGATCTCTGGGAGGATAGGGGGCAATGGCAATTGGTGTCGCAGAGCGCGAGGCTGCGCTATAAAAGCGGCTTTTTGTATGTATCAATCAATTTTTAAATAGCCACAAAGTTAGAGAAAAAGTAAGCAAAAATGCTTTTCTCGGAGGCATTATTCGTCTTTTTAAGTAAAAATGATTCAATATTTCCCTCTAAAATGTATTGCATAAATAAATTTGATTCTACAATTCAGTCTCTATTCTTTCAAGTTGGATGTTCTTTTAATATTCAACACTAAACTCTCCTGAGAAATTAATCATAATTGTTCAATTTCAGGTAATGCTGATAAATTCAGTGAAAGATGTTGCTTCGGCTCTTGGAGATTTAATTCATGCAACGAAAGCTGCCTCGGGTAAGAATATCGAAGACCCATGCATGAAAGCGCTCAAAGAATCAGCGAAGGTCATGGTCGTGAATGTTACGTCATTACTGAAAACTGTAAAAGCTGTTGAAGACGAACACGCCAGAGGCACTCGAGCATTGGAATCAACAATTGAAGCTATTGCACAAGAAATTAGGGTAAATTCATTCTCCTTACCTTATAAAAAGTGATGAAGATTAATTTTAAGTCACCACATGATTGTGGTGAATACTTTAAAAATTTACCATTGATTTATTTGACAATCATTACAGAGAAATTCAAAGTTGTTGATCTCGGCACGAGTAATGTTGTTTAACTTTACTCAAGTCTGACTGACTCTTATCAAAGCATAAGTCAGAAACAAATTTAATCCATCAAAATTTTCCTACAACAAGTCTTCTACTTTGTGAAATATCACATAGTTATCAAAAAGAATGAATAAAAGGTTATGCCCTCTATTCTTTCCCTTTCAGTATGTTATTAAAACCTTCAGTTAGCCTGAGATTTATTATCAAACTGTTAGCTTTGCTCCTTCAACAGGAAACATTAAACTAGTTGTAATTCAAACTTTGTGCATTGGCACCCTCTTTAAAATCTTTTCAGCGTTTCGGATGTGTTTGACTTCATTATTTTTTCTAATTATTAAATTGTCTGCAAAAGAAAGTCTCAAAACAATCCCTGAATTCCAAAAGTGATATTGAATAATAGTAAGTATTAAAATCTAACTATTTTTTACCAACAATTTTCAGGCTCTGAACTCAGTTGATTTACACAAGTCTGTCGCCTCTCCTGAAGACCTTCTCCGCTCCACGAAACCTGTAACAATGGCCACAGCAAAAGCAGTTGCTGCTGGCAATAGTGGGAAACAAGAGGATGTGATCGTTGCTGCCAATATGGGAAGGAAGGCTATCTCGGACATGCTCACCATTTGCAAAGGATGCGCCAACGCAGCCGAAACAGCAGACTTTAAAACGGCAATGCTTGGAAACGGGTCAGAATGTTGCGCTACAATACCGTGAACTTCTTCAAATGCTTCTGCACAGCTTATCAAGGCCAGGCAATTCTACAACTACCGCTAAACAAACCTTACCACCGATCTCCAGGCGTATTGCTCAAGGTGTCACCGATCTTGTCACACTGTCAGAAACTCTTAAAGGTTTGTTCAGATCCATCTTTGTATTATAGTCAACTTGTTCAATCTTTCTTTTGTTCAGTAATAAAGAATTTTTTAGCAGATGCCTGATAGCATTTTAAAGGCATTTTTTTAGTACTTGATGAGTTTTCTGATGTAATGCTGCATGAATGTTCTGTAAAACAAATTCTCTGTATTGCCAATTGCAACATTGCAGACTTCCTATCATATTTCATGATTTTGACAGACAATTAATCAAACAAAATCACTTAAAATGATGACTGACTTTTTTGTCTTAATAAAAATATTCCCATAGCAGAAAACTTTTCTTATTAAAATTTTCGGCAATATTCTCTTCAAAACAAATTCTAATTTGAAATATTGAAAACTGCCAATGAGATATATTTTTCAATACTTTTACCATCACAAAATTAATTTGGAACGTGTGTTTTTATCAAAATGATTTTTCATTGTGCAAAACATACTATCTACTAAAATTGGATAAAATAAGGTTTTTTTTTCGGTTTTCAGATCGTGGCAAAGTTAATCAATTTCATAATTTCCTCATATGATTGAGAAAATTTTTGAGAATGGCTAACTTTTTGACAGTTCTGTGTTAGTTAGTTTTTCTTTAATTTTGTAGGAAGCGACTGGGTAAATCCAGAAGATCCAACTGTAATCGCTGAAAATGAGCTGTTTGGAGCCGCAGCTTCCATCGATGCTGCTGCACGTAAACTTGCCAGTCTAAGGCCGCGGAAATCTGCCCACAGAGTAAGTTAAATTGCTTTTTTACCTTTAATAATAAAGATTAGTATTTTTTTCTTTTGAGAATATTATCTTATCGACTTTTGTTGTAAGATTTAGCTGGTTTAGAATCTATCATTTTTCATCGTAAATGAAGTATGGAAGTTTACCACTCACCGCCAAGATGCTCTTCTCAGTGAGAAAAAATGAACGGATCATCATCGAATCTGGATGCTTATCAACTGCATATATAGTGATAGCCTTGAGATATGTTTGATATTCTTGGTTGTCTAATTTGAATTCAACCAAATGTCAAACATATTATCAGGGAAATCATTACTGACTTCTGGCTGTTTCAACACATTCCAACTCCACTAATCGCTGTTCAAAGTGAAAACTGAATACTGTTGCTGTTTTCAAGACATAGAATTAATTTTTAAATGGGCAGATCATGCTGCAGCAACCTTTATATGTTAGATTCTGGGTGTTTGAAATCATGATTTGTCCCTTCATTTGAAATTCTAAGCTTCAGGCTAATGAGGAACGTTCTTTTCATTTAACTTTATTTTTGAACCTCTTTTTTCCAGTCACTAAGGCTGTTTCAAACTTCTTAACCTGAATTAAACGTTTTTCGCTGAAATGTACCCAAGAAACATCAACCTCCGAGACAATGCCCATTAAGAGTCCCATCAAGCAAGATAATAGGTCGTATAAGCGTAGATTTGGAGCCTGAGCCTTTTAAGTTCAGACACATATTTTTTGTTGAAATGTACTCCCAAAAGCATTCATTTTCATCACAATTTCTGACAGTCTAATTATTCAAGACAGTAGATTATATCATAATTGTAGCTTCTAGAAGCAATCAGTTGTTCATTTTACTATTGATTTTTTGCAGTAGGTATATATTTTAGTTAAAATATGTTTTTGACCTTTTTTGCCCTCTTTTGACTCGAAGATAGGGTAATTAGTTTGCCAAGCATCTGTCAAAACTCATGAATTTATGAGGGAGCCCTAATTGGGTCAGGACAACGAGGCAGAGAGACTAATGTGTCAGGTCAGAGTTCATTCCTCTGCAAGTTAAAAAGTGTGACCTTGGTGCTGTGAAGTGAGCAGATGAGGATAGGTACTCAGTTCCTCACCAGTGACTGACAGTCTTTGATTAAAAGCTGTCTATAGTTTTGAAGAGAGTTCCCCGAGCTAACAATGGACTCACTTCCTGTATTGATTTGCCTGTCTTTTAATAGAAACTTGTGATAAATGAGAGAGAAAAAAGAAGTACTCTTTTTGTTGTGACAGTGCTTCTTGATCTCAGCTATGGCATCACACTCATCCTCAGTAAGATTTTACTCTTTTAATTTTTTATTTAAATCAATCATTCTCAAATCTTCAGTTGATTCTTTTCATTGTGTAAAAATTATACCTCCTTGTCTTGCTCTGAAAAAGTATCTTTGTATAGAAGTGCATCTTATAAATCAACACTCAAATGTTGTTTCTTACCTGTATTCATCACTCTTGTGGATGCATTTACATTATCCTCTCTCTCTCTTCTTTACTGTGTCTCAGAAAAATACAAATATAATTTGAATTCTGTATTAGAATATATTAAAATATATTGAAAAGAAATGTATGCCATATTGTGTAAGCATTTGTAGTAATTTGATTTTGAATTTTTCATGTCTAGCTGTAATGTTTGTTTGTTGCCTTTCTCTTCCCTGCAAATTTCTCAAAAGTGACAGAAAAAAATAATATTTATCTACATATTTTTGTGTATACATGATGCCTAAAATATTTTCAAAAATATGTGTGTGTATTTTAACTTTAATTATTTATAAGTTTTGTCATTTCTCAATTCAACTTCTGGAGTCAGTTCCCTTCATCAATCATTCAGTCTATGCGAAATTCAGCAGGACAAAACAAAAAGGAGAAAAACACCCCCTGAAAATCAGTTTATTTCATTGTCTGAACTATTGTTTAGTTCTTATTTATCAGATTATATCAGCATGCTTATCATTTCTGTGACTCATCCAGCAGCCTGATAGTTGAAACTTTATCTGGCGTTGTTTGCAAGATAAGACAAAACATAGCCCTGTTTGCAGTGTAATAAATTATTTTTTGATGTCTCGCTCACTGACACAAATTTCAACAATCAAGCTGCAGTACTGAATAGTAGACTACCTTTTTAACTTCTAAACATCGAAATGAATGCAATGTATTCCGATACCTTTGCGCCTCGTTTTTATTACCAGACAACTTGAAATGGTTATTAGCATTAATGAGTGTAGATAGCGTGTCTTATACTACTAGAACCATCATTCCACACAAATTATACAAATTTTTCTACATTCAATTGTGCACAATCTATTTTGACTTGGTGTCGATTATCAGAGAACTTTGAGAGATTAATAGATTTATCTAGTGAAAATAATTTGTCTCATGATATATTATTCTATTTTATTTGTTATTTTAACCTACAAGTGTTAACAAAGTGTGCAGTTAAAGTTTTCCATTTTCTTTATCATCTCTAATTTTTTTTTTTTCTTTTACTTCTAGGAAACTGACGAATCCTTAAACTTTGATGAAATGATCCTGGAAGCTGCAAAATCCATTGCAGCAGCTACATCTGCGCTACTGAAGAGCGCATCTGCTGCTCAACGAGAACTATATGAAAACGGAAGGGTAAGTCTTAATTTTAATACCTGTCCCATTGAAAAATCAAAACCCATGAAGAGTTTTTTTCCATTCAAACATAGACTTCATTCAATTCTACTTTTTACAAGTAGTTTCTTAGAAGAATTAAACTTTTTATATGTATTTCTTTCATTTTCACTTGATATGACCCAATTACTTTCCGCTGAATGTTCTCCTAAATTTCAATCATTTCTATTAGCCATTTCTACCTTTAGTCATTCTAATTTTTGTTTTTTTTTTGCAGGTAAGTCGAAGACCTTTGAGCAGCTCCGATGATGGACAATGGTCAGAAGGTTTAGTATCTGCAGCTCAACTCGTCGCTGCGGCCACTCATAGTCTTGTTGAAGCTGCGAATGCCCTTGTACAAGGTCTCAGCTCAGAAGAGAAACTTATTTCGGCAGCAAAACAAGTAGCATACTATACTGCACAGTTACTCGTCGCATGCAAAGTTAAGGCAGATCCAGACAGTGACTCTACCAAACGATTACAGGTACAGTTTGCTTAAAGCACCACTTAATTACATACCTCAGGCTAGTTGATTGAATTTTTTTTTCTAGAAGATATAAATAGAACTTGCGTCAGCAAAGTCGGCAGTTGTTTCCTCCTGATTGTCACTCGTAGTAGGCAAATTTAGCAATATCTCCTTGGAGGAAGGTACTGGTTTTCAGTACTTTACGCACAACAACGGCAACATAGCGTTGTCTTTGTCGTCGCACTTGATCAATCCTTGATTCTTATTGGATAGCAGCAGTCACTTGCAAACGGAAAGTAAACAACTGCTAACTTATCTGATATAAATTCTAACTTTCTATTTTATCCTTCACGGTACAGAAAAGTATGATTATATACCAGAATTTGAAAGAAGAATAATGTAAGACACACACAGACTAAGAAGGAATTTCATAGTCAAAGGAACCAATACTAGTTGAAATTTTGGATTTGTCAAAATGTCAATGTAGATTTTTGTGAAAGTTTAACGCTTAACAAAGCAATGACCCTATTGGAAACGAAGTTATATCTTATATTCTTTTGATCAAATACTTGTGGGTCAAATGTCTAATGTCATTGCTTATTCTTTTCTGTATTAAAACCAATCAACCTTACTTGACCATTGCTGACTTTACCTCTACAACGATAGTGCCACAAATACTAACAATTTTTTCAGATGACAGAACTATTTTTCAAAATATATATGTGGAGCCTCCAATTTTTATGACGTAGACACTTTTAGCTCAATTTCCGTCTAGTGAGTTCCTTTACGAATGGATATAATCTGATTGATGAATTTTAATTTTTCAGGCTGCAGGTAATGCTGTAAAGCGAGCGACAGATAACCTTGTCAAAGCGGCGCAGCAAGCAATACAGCATGATGAAGAGCACAGTTTGGTCTTGAATCAAAAAATGGTGGGAGGAATAGCGCAAGAAATTAATGCAAGGTTTGTGTTTTTAAATGAATATGAACTTTCGAAGAAATACTGAATTTTCTGCACAGAAGAATTTGTATAGCCTGAGATATTCACAACTCTTAGTTGTTGAGGTATCTAAAATTGCTGAGATATGTTTTTACAAATACTACACTTCAGAAGTAGTCAACTGTGTCAAAAACTTTATGTCTGGTGTTTTCAAGTTTCTAGAAGTGATGCATTTTTTCCCCCATCTGTCACAGCGGACTAAAGCAGCATTAAATATTTTCTAATTTTATTTTCAACTGAGGAACTTTTGAGACACTGATGGACTTGCCCATTTGTCATCAAATTAATCAGTCAAATGGTCCAGAAAATTCAAAATTTCCATTGCAGGGTGCCTAGCGACCAGGAAAACCGGGAAAGTCAGGGAGATGAAATTGGTCAGGGAGAAGTTAGGGAAAGTCAAGGAAGAAAAACGCAAAACTGGGAGAGAAGCGAACTCCCGTCGAAGATCGCGATTTTTTGCATAAGTTCGCGAAAGTTTCACTTTCTGTCCCAATGATTTTTCTTCTATTTATTTAAGTAAGTAAGTAAGTAAAGGCCAGGTTGGCCGGCTAGGCGCCCTCAAGGGGCCAAGGCAAGTGTTAGGAACTTCGTTGTCATGCACCCCGAAGTTGCGCCGTGCTCCTTAACTTCGTACTATTTCCTCCTCTATTTATTTAATTCTCGAAGTTGCAAATTTCTATAAAGTTTCTTGAAGTAACAAGCAAAGATCTGCCAAAGCATTACTATTTAGTACAAATTATGATGTAATAGTGGAAGAAAGAAAATAATCTTTTTTAGGAGAGTCTCCGTTGACACCCAAAGACCGCAGAAAGGTTTTTATTCTTGAATTGTAATCCATTGATTTGAAGGGTGAAAAACATCATACAGACTGAAAGCAAATCTTGGTAAAAGGTCATGGAAAGTCAGGGAGAAAGAAAATTCAATAGGTCAGGGAAAACCTTGAAAGTCAGGGAGAATGAAAAGGAAAATTTGCTAGACACCCTGAATCATTGTTTGAAGTAAAGTACATCTGTGTGATTTTCAGCTCGCATCTATGTTATCTGTTCATCTTAAATATCTATTGTTCTCATGTTTCAGGTCTGAAGTCCTGCGAATTGAAAAGGAACTGGATGAAGCCAGAGGGCGATTGACAGCTATTAAACAAGCAAAATATAAGAAAACGGGTGACAGCCCTGAGCTGAACTCTGATTGGTTAGTAATGAACTTCTATGATTCTTGATCCTTTATTTTTTGTATGAATTATTGGAAGAAAATTTTACAAAACCACTCGTTATGTGTATGCAGCAACTGATATATCGCTTGTGTAAGTTCGTAACCCTGTATCTTGTTTGCGTGTTTGAAAATCCCCGCTCCTATTCTCTTTTTTAAACAAAAACAAATTGACATCATTTCTTGAAGTTTCTGCAAAATTCTCTTCGCCCTTAGAAGAAAAATCACGGCAGTTTTTAAGAATATGTTCAAGTAGTTTTCTATTTGAAAAATGAAGTATGATAGGAAGTTAGCAACATTGCAAACCAAGGTACATGGTTGCGGACTTAAACTGTCGATATGTATCATAAAGTCTCTTACCATAACTCTGAGCTACCTTAGCTTCTGTTGTCATGCTTTTCTTTATTTTTTGTCTTTCAGTCCTCACTGAGTAAAACCATGTGATAACTCAAATAAAACTGATTAATTACCAAAATTTAGACAATCGTACAAGCCCCCTGAATCAGTTCATTCAGACACTCCAGGACACTCTAAGGTCACAAACATCTACTTATCAATTAAGTAAAAGACACTGTCTAATGTCTCCCTCCACCCTGTAGGAGAGGATCTTTAGGAGTTCAAACTGATGAAAATACTTGCATGAACACTATAACAGATTTAAAAGTTAAACACATTCGTAGTTTATGAAGCAATTTTAAGTAGATGGTGAAAAAACCAAAATGTCTGCTTGACAATATTGACTGGAGAGTCCAAGTAACCAACATTTTCTCTCTTATTCGTCGACATGATATTTCAATCAAAAGGACTCAATTTTTCCTCGTTTCTATTGCATTACTCTTTCTATTATATTCGATTATGAATGGATGTATTCATACTAAAAGGAACTTTATGCACAGGCTTTACGTACAACCTACAGGAATGTTTGTATTTTCACGAAATGATTCAAAAACCTGTGATTTAATTGTTGTTTCTCCTCTTTTTCAGTTATGACTCTGGTTACTAAGCGTAGTGGCGGGTCACATTGGACTAATCTTGTCTCTGGAAAATTCCTTTTTCCTGTCTTATCACTGCAAATAACATATCCATTTCTAGGTATTTTAATTGTAAATTTAAGGACTAATATTCAAGTACCTACTTCTTTAAACGAATCAGTCATACAGAGTTGTATCACAGGTGATGTAAAACCAAGTATGCCATTTCGTCTTGCGATCTTTTACTCGCTAGATCAAAAGAAAAATCTTGTAGGTGCTAAATGTAATATTTGTTTGAATCCTCGTGGTCATATTTTGTTGTAATTCTATTTTTTAAATTTTTACCCATTGTCATTAATTTTATTTTTCAAATAATTTATTTTATCAGATGAGTCCACTTTTGGATAGTTGATTAATGTATTTTGTAATTACTAATGGTATGTTGAATTTTAATTTAACTTGTGTGAATATTGAACAGTTTGGAATTAATTCGATGGATCCTAATTGATTGTGACTTAATCAATGACACCTAGTTAATTTAATTGATTTAGTTTGGATTATGTAATTAACGACCACTTGTACCACTTGTATTGTTTAATTTTGTTAGAAATTTCAAAGTATTTATTTTAGATTTCGTAAATAGTATCAGTATTGATTTTTTTATGCCTCTTGATCTTCCGAAAAAGTCCCTCTCTGAACTATGAGAACAGTCTTGAGAAGAGACTTGATTTCGTCTTCCCTCAGGTATCATCTTACCTGGCACTGACATTTCCTGCTGGAAATTTTGCTGGACAAAATTTTCGTTCGTAAGACATAAGCATGGATGAAATCCCTCCGTTCACTGACTCTAGACAAATAATTGCTTTTTTGTCCCCTTTCCCACCATTGTACTTAAGCTTCTTTATCTTAACTTTTAGTGTGAATAATGCAGTCGTCTTCCCAGAGATTTCTACTGTGACATGAACGGATTCATTTTCTGAGAATTAATTCTGAATGTCCTTCCAATCTTTTAAGATTCTTCCTCTTTTTTTCTTAAGAACATCCTACCCTGTGGCATTTATGATGGGTGATTGATTGTCAAAAAGGTTCACCAAAGAGCCTCAAAGCAGTTACTGGTTTTTTGAGAAACAGAAATTATAATGAAAAAATGAGTTTAAACTCAAAGCCATACAACTGCCCGTCAGCTGTAATAATGGTCAAAACTTTTATAGTGCCATAATTTGGAATCAATCCTAATGTATTACACCTAGGTGTCCTGCCATATCTATCAAAGAGGAGCATGTATTCAATTTAGGTATCCTTCCCCCTCCCCCCTCTCAAATATAAAAAAATTATATTTAGTAGGAATCAATTTGTGTGCCCTTGAATGTATCGCTGCTTTCTCATGGTTGTTGAGAATGTAGATTCTATACCAAACTAACTGCACCATCTCTGTACTTATTTCAACATACAATCCTGAGTCACTGAAAATGTAAGTTTTTATTCACAATAATGACAAAAAGAGTTACATTTGCTGAAAACAAACAAAATTAAATTACATCCTCTGAACAACTTGCTCTCCCTAGTCTTAATTTTATGAGCATTTATTTTGTTATGTGACGTATCAATGAAAAGAGGACAATTTCTGAGTCTTACACTTACCAATATAAATTGACTGCATCCCCACAGTTTGACAGCTTGCTCTAGCCTTTCCTTCTATATTATTTGAATCTGGTGCCTGACGTGCTCGATATAATTTTCAGAATATAAATTGTAATTTTTAGTTTGCATTTTAATTTGTGCCTTCAATGTTCACTCTTTATTTTTTCTGCTCTCGGTGCTCGGAGCAGACTCAAATGTGAAAGCCACAATTGCCTACAAATATACATTTTTTACTCTCTTAGTTTTTGTAGCTGTATTCTTCAGTTGAAAGTAATCCCCAAGTCAATTAGTTATGAAATTAGCGAATTCAAATTTAGACTGCTTCTTTGATGATTAATTATGCGTTGCCAAAAGATTCACCTTTTTCACCTTCAAAATTTCAATGAATATGTCCATCTTTTTATTGTACCAATGAAAGATATTAGGGTCACTGTAGCCTAAGAAGAATGTGAAGAAGATGTGCGCTCACTTTATTCAGTATTTCTGTGGCTTGGTCTGAAAAGTATTTGTTATATTCATCATGAAATACAGGAGAGTTTCAATAACCCATGGTGATTGAGACTGAAGTCAAGACAAATAAGAAGAAATTATTGACGGTCTAGAACTACAGATTAAAGTTTCGAAAATGAAAAAAATTGGATCTCAATGTCTCTCGGTATCTGTTAAATTATAAAAGAGGAAGAAAATACTCAATCTAAAGATCAAAGTTAAATGTGAGAGGTAAATTAATTTATTTTTGAAAAAAATTTATTTTTTAACTATCTATAGAAATATTTCAGAGAACATGTATGAGAAGAAAGGTCCCTTCTGGAAGCTGTAAATGATCCGAACAAATACATAATGTAGACTGTATTGAAGCCTGAATCATTCTTATCAGAAGTAAGCCCTGCATGTACTGATTTTTGGTGCCATGGTTTTTTCTTTTCCCAAAAAGGAAAATAATGTTTTTTATTTCCGTGGCTTTCAAGAATGACAGAATGAGTAATTTTCAACCATCTTTACAATATTTCAAACAACCTTGAGGCAAATCAAGTGTACCCATCTTTTTGTCATTCATTGATTGTGTGCCTGTTGTAAAATGAGAAATCAAATTAACTGAATAATTATACAATACTTCAGGTTGAATTACTTTTGAAGCCTTGTGTAGAATTTTCTGTTAATTTCTGTAAAATTCACTTGTGTAAAAAATATTAAATTACATAACACCAATAGAATTATTCTGATTATTTTTATTCTTTCTCCTGTATTTGTCACATAGTTGAAGAGAAACTTTTTGAATGAGCGACCACCTCGAGGGTTTTATCGCCCTATCGATGGCCAAAGTGCGAGCACACAAATCTCCATTGCGGTGTTTCAAAATTCCCAATACTATTTTATTTTTTGAAGAAAATCAAGTCAACTGATTAGTTTAAAATTCACATAGAATATTTTGTCGACAAAGAAGAAAAAATAAGGAAGTTTTCAAGAAATTAGGTTGATAAGTTTTCCAGAGAAAAAATAAAGAATGCTAAGAAGTCAGCAGCGTTGGGAACAGAGATACGTTGTTTCGCACTTTGGTCATCCATATACACAGTTCTTAAGCCTCAAGAGATTTGCATTATTAAGGGAGGTTTTCGGACACCTTGAACGTAACATCATGAAAAGGTCAATTTTTTCAATCTTGAGCTAATGACGATTTGCTGCCACTAGACTTCGAAAGTGATAACATTTTTCTCTTTTTCTTGTTTCTTGTACTTTTCCCCTTCTTTCCAGTCACGAGGGAAGGAATTGAAAGAAAAGATAAGGAACGCAAGCAAGCAATCAATCAAACAAACAAACCAAAAAGATTCTCATCACCAGTAAAATCTCTTTGTTCATGCATCATCCTCAAGGCATAGCCTAACATTAATATTATATCGACCGGTCCACTGGAATTTCGAGTTTCTCTATCTCAAAAATCATACGAACGTTTCACAACCTCTTTTGATATATTCGGATTGTTTCTCATGGAAGGGATGAATTAAGAGCGGAAATTTTGAAACACCGCAATGGAGATACGTGGTTTCGCACTTCAGTCGGACCGATACGGACATCCAACAAGCTTAAATAGTTGCATCAAGTCCCCGTCACCGCCGACCAACGCGTTTGTCGATCGAATCAACTACAGGTATTATGCGTAGGAAGTCAAAACGCCTTCCATTTTTTGAACGCAATACGGACATCCGTCGAGGTTGTATAGTTGTATCAAGGCGCCGTAGCAAACGCGTCCCATTGTTTATCGTTACAGACGAATATAAGTTGAGAGAGGCCAGTCATAATGCCTTCAATTTTATACATACATATTTTTGGGCAAAATGAGAGACGACGTTTCTCCATTTGCGACGTTGCAGACATCCTTAGAAATTTTATTTTTCTTTCGAGAAACTGGTCAACATAAAACTTAAATTCTCCATGATTTTTCGTATTCGACAGCAGAAGATTTGGTTCAAAATTTAAAGTCGTAAATTTGGATTGTTTCTCATGGAAGGGATGAATTAAGAGCGGAAATTTTGAAACACCGCAATGGAGATACGTGGTTTCGCACTTCAGTCGGACCGATACGGACATCCAACAAGCTTAAATAGTTGCATCAAGTCCCTGTATTTGTGTTACTGCATATTTGTAATTTCCGCTGCATTAAATGCAATCTGCCTTGTGATACTGTTTCTGGCTGTTAATGAAATCATAAGCTCTTCTTTGTGCTCCTAATAATAAATGAATTTTTGTACAACTATAGTATGTGTAGTTTTTAGTTTTACTGCAAGCATCGAACTTTCAAAGGTCTTAACTATTTGATTGAAACAAGAAAAGGAGAAGAAGAAAACAATTTTCAATCTGTTCTCTTTGAAATGCGAGATATTTGGAGAGCTAGGTGCAAGTTCAGATTTGGAAAAAGAAAAAAAATAAACGAAAAGAAAAAAAGGGTTTAGAGATAGTCGTATTGTATGCTCTAATGAAGCTAGTCGCAGTGTGACACTTCTTATAGTTAAATATGAAAGCATCATTTTTAAGCTGCATAATTTAGGGTCAAAATTCATTTCGACCACTTGGTGCCATGAAATTTAGAATTCAGTCTCATTTTTCTCAAACGAATAAAAACTGCTTCTTTGTACTCTGACATCCATGGATCAATAACTAGAATCCAAAGATCCTTAAAAAACTTGAGTCCCTTTATTTCAATGGAAAAATACTTGGAGAATACGAATACGCTAGAATATGGGTGAAAAATTAGCAATAAGTGCGTTTCTCCATAAAATATTGAAAATATTTAAAGATGCCTACCCCCAAATCCCCCGATTTTGAAAGATGATTAGCTGGTCTCTAATTTTTTGGCAGCACATACTAAAATGCATATCATTTTCTATGCTGCTCTTCTAAATTTATTTTGATTGCCAAAAAAAAAGAATCTTCAAATGCAACTTTTGACTATTTTGCCCTGAAAGTATGGAGTCAGTCCTTCAGCGCCGTCCCTAGAATTAAACAGCCTACAAATTTCGTTGATGCCACCCGCTATGCGTCCCGTGACCATGCTTTCACCCTTTCCGCGTACGTCACGCAAAAATACGTGTCAAAACATTATTGAACATGCAAGTCTGATCGCTTTCTCGCTCGATTTTATTCTCTCTAAACTGGCGGATGTGATACTTTTATCGTTAGCACAGAAAAGGAACTCGTATCACAAGCGCCAGGGGGTTCTCAAAATGTCCCGAGAACGCGATATCATAAGCGCCAATTTTCGAATAATTTCTTATAATCTCTTTCGAATAATAAATCGGGACTTTTTGGAAGAGATTCAAAGGAAAGAATTGGAAAACGTTATATTATAAAATTTAATGTAAACAATCCGCCATTGTATCAAAGCTAACACACAAATGAAACAAGCACTAAACAAAAGGAGAGAAAAGTACGTAAATAGATTTTGTTTTACAAGGAAAATGGTGGAAAAGTTAGGAAATTCAAAATGGGAATTGAAGCCTCAAGATACAAAGAACTTTGGATATATAATACAGTTTACTTAGAAACGGTGTTAAATAAGGCAAATTTAAGGTAACTCGGAAAGAAAAGGGTATTTTGTTGGAAAGGGCTGGTAGGTTTAGAATTGAATAGACGTATCAGCCCCCCGGGACTTGGGTTCCTTGAATGCCAAGGGGGGCAGCTCCTTTGGGTTGAGCCTGTGGGATGCTAAGGGGGGCAGCCTCTGTTAGTCGGACGTCTTGGATGCCAGGTAGAGCACCCGTGGAGCTGGGCGTATTGGATGCCAGGTGGGGCACCCCCGGAGGTTTTGCTCCCTAAAAAACACGTATCACATTGCCGAAATTCATACCCTGCTGCCTGGCCCAATGATTTGCCTTCAATCTGGCGGCTATGCAAAATGACTGTCGTGACGCACGAATTGTGGTATCAGAATTTCCCATTAAGATTACGCGGTGGGTTGAAGGCGCAGAAGGTGCTATTCTGTATCGTATCTGAGTGACCCTGTAAAATGATGTTGAGTAAAAATGTTCATCATTTTGTAGTCTTCAATCGAGCCGTAATTTTGAAGAATGCCCGAAGAACATTATTTTGCGTTGTAAAATTGTTTTGTGTCTTTTAGCCTTCTTTCAAAAAAGGCGGAGTCCAAACGCTCGGTTCAGATGGTGGTTTTTGAGTCTTCTTGAGTATTCTCATGCAAAACTGAGAGAGTCGCCGTTTACAGGATCGAATCTAATTCAAGAGCGGTTGTGAATTCAATAAGTTTCGCACGGATAAAATGAGCTTTCGTCGATTTTTTAGCTCAATTTTTCGGTTAAATTTGTAAATATTTTTCCTCCGATTTTTCAGATAATTTTGTTCGCACTTTCACCTAAAGTTCCTGAAAATTACCAGGGTAAATATCCATAGCTTTCCTCCAAAATAAACATTTTATCGAAGGAAATTTGGCAATTCTCTAATGTTCATACGGCGTTTGTCCGTAGCACGGTAGCGTTCTAGTTCTGAACCATGTAAAAAAAAAACAAATCCTGGAGGACTGCGTTCGGGAAACCTCGGGAAGCGTCGTGTCACTTCGCTGGGCCAAGTCGGTGGAAATGGACAGTGCGAAACCGGTTGGGAATTTATTCCTGTTACACATAACGCTGTACCCCCGGCTACATTAGTTGCACCAGAAGAGAAGCACAGTGGACCGAATCAATAGGAGAGGTCGGACAAAATTTGGAAACTTTAAAAGCTTATGACTCCGTTTATGTGTCGAAGGCAAATAGGTAGTCAAATCAGGTATTTTGTCGAATGCCCAGGCAAACAGTCAAATATTCTTACTGAAATTGAAATTTTGATTTTTTATCCTAATCTAGACAAAATAATTCGTTGCTCCCTGTAAGCAAGAGTTCCCTGTAAAAATATGCAGCATACAATAACATCTTAAACGATTTTGAGATCCTGAATGCACATTTATCATAAAATTTTCAGCACGGCAAAGACATAGAATTTTTGAAATTTTAACATTTAAATGCACTAAAGGCATGTAAATAGGAAGAAACAAAGAGATTTCGCGAATTTAAAGAGTTATTCCCCCCCCCCCCCAAAAAAAAAAATATTGAAAACTCGTGAACTCCTCGCCATAAATTTACAGAATTCCGTAAACTGTCAAAATTTGGCCACCGGCCTAGGACTTGATAAAATGCCTGATTTGACTAATTGCCTGCGACATACACAAAATTTTGAGGTTCTCAAAGTGGTTTCATTGGTTTTCTCCTAAAATTTTATACTACAAGCAACCTTTCAAATTTGAAAGGTGACGAAATAAACATCGAAATGGACGTATTTCTGCCGAACAGAACTACCTATGTGCATTATGACGTAAACCCTGTTATGCATATATTCTTATGGGTCTCAGGGCTCACGTCTTAATGCATATTATAGTTTCGTTTGGCAGAAATACGTCCAATTTGTAGTTTTCGTCAAAACTTTCATGTCCGACCTCTCTAATTGACTGGATCCACTGTGGGGAGTAGATCCGAGGACGGGGTTTTAAGAGGCTGCGCCGAGTTCAACAGTCAGGATCAAGGCTAGCTGGTCCTGCCACTTCCCCGAGCCGAGACCCATCTCCATCTCCGCGAAATCAAAACATAGAGAAGCCGCCCGGAGCCGGAGGGCTTTCTCTACGCCCGTCGATAGAGTACCTGTATAGCGAGAGTATAGACAGATGTGAAACTCCGAAAATCCATCAGGCCTTCACCGATGTCTCCGCGAATAAAGTTAGGGCCCAGAAATGCAGCCAACCTATGAATCTCAATTATCCAGAGCGCTTTACTAATACAATTGTTACGAACCATCGTTTATAAAGCACGTATTTGACTTACTTGTTGCATAAATTTACTCATTTTTGCGGAGGAACGCTCATTTATGTACATTCTTAGCCATCTTGGTTAGAATTGGAATGTGCAGACTGGCAGTGAAATTTTGTGCGTTAGAAGTTGGTTAGAAGGGTGGCTGCACTTTTGGGCCCTAAGCCCTCCATGAAGCGATCTGTCCATACTCTCGCTATATAGGTACTCTACCCGTCGATAGACATCGGGTTGATGCGCAGTAAGTTGACCAATACAACGCCAACCTGTGGTCATGGTTGCGGGCAGACCGCGCGCCCGGCAGTGGGTATCCAATCACGTAACGACCAGTTTTCTTCGCCACTTCCTCGTTTTACCGGTAGCGGTGGCGTGGCGTGCTTTGCGATGTATCGATTGAACGGTCATTTAACAGGGTGTCTAGCATCGGGGAAAACCGGAAAATATCAGGAATTTTGACCGATCAGAAAAATCGGACGTTTTATCAAGAATTTTTCTAATATTTGTATACTAGTTTCTATTCATGAGAACTTTATCAGAAAATTTAGTTTCCGCATGCATTTATGCAATAAATATAGTTTTTACGAGAAAAATCAGGAAAATATAAGGAATTTTCAAAATGAAAAAAACCAGGAATTTTTTTATAAAATATCAGGATTTTTCAAAATTAAAAAAATACTAAACACCCTGTTTAAACGTATAGAGAAATATCGACGAATAGGATGCTCGCGGCGAACACCTTAATAATCGATTATTTACCACTGCTTCAACTGGGGAAATACCGACCCTGGTAAAAATTGGCAGTAAAATGTGTTCCAAAATACTATAGACCTAAAGCCGGCTGTAAGATTTCCAATAGCTTCTGTAGCCGGCTGTACAATTTCTTATAGCCTTTTATAGCCGATGGCGATTAAGCAACAGCCAGACGATAAAGTTTATGCTAAACGTTATTAATTACGGATACTAGGACTTAGTTAGTTTTTGGACTACCGCTCTCTTTTTGTGGCGTAGTATCTTGATTTATTTTGCGAGGAAAGCTCCGTACTTTTGAAGGATGCTTGTCATCCTTAATATGTTGGAGCGCCTTCAATTTCTTATGATACTGTGCAATACCTCTGGTGTGAAATAGTTGCTTCAGACGCCGTGGCACGCTGCGGCGCGGCGGGCAGGCAGAGAGCGCGAAACGCGCATTGGCGCCTACAAACCCAACAGGGATACTTCACGCATTGCGCAATGCGTGAAGTATCCCTGTTAGGTTTGTAGGCGCCAGTGCGTCGCCGCTCCGCTTTGTGTTAGGCTCTAATATTTAATCTCGCGGAGTCAGCGTTTTTCAACTCATGATTTTGAAATGTTTGCTCACTCTGTATGGACTATTCTCATTTTAATTGATGAAAAAAAAAAATGTTTTAAAGGAAAATATAATGTGTTTTGTAAATATTAAGGTAGTTCCGTATCAAACTCAATGATTTCCAAAGCAGACGAATTTCTACACAATTTCTTATAGCCTCTTATAGCCAATGGCGATAAAGTGTAAAGCCCGGCGATAGGAACTATAGCCCGACTGCATACTTTTTTATAGCTTCGTACAGCCCGGCTATATGATTTGCTCCGCTTTCTACAGTCAGCTAATTTTCAATAGCCATCTTTAGTCGGCTATAAGAACTCATATGGTATTTTGAAACGCAGCTCCTATCGCCAATTTTTACCAGGGAGATCGTGAAGCCCGCCACGCCACTGGTAGGAACTTAGCGCTGCAGTGCTCAGGAAAAACGGCGTATGTACCACTGGGCGTTGCCGAATTTCCTTTAAAAACAACGAATTTGCAGGAAAATTTGTGAATATTTTTCTTCCGATTCTTCGGAGGATTTTTCTGGTTTGATCTAAAAAGGAAAAATATTCATAATATCCTTTGGAATTAGATATCGACGATGAAACTACCAAACCACGTATCTCGGTTTGCGACGTCGCAGACTTCCTGTCATACTTTATTTTTTAAAAAAAAACTACTTAACGTCTAGTCTTGAAAATTTCTGTGATTTTTCCTCTTTGTGCGGAGAAAATTCTGTGAAAATTTCAAGGAATGATATTGATTTGGTCGACTTCAAAAAATTAAAATGCGAGCGTAGATTTTCAAACACCGCAAACGAGATCACGTGCTTTGGTAGTTTCACCGTCGATATTTTCTGAAAAGAAACTTGGCAACACTCGAATGCTCATACGACGTTTTTTCTTAGTACGGCAGAGCGAGTCCTGTCGCGCCGCGGAAATAAGGGAGAACAACGTATGTCCATTTAGATGTTGTCGAAATTCCCGTGGCATGACGATGAAAATGAGAGAGGTTACACCTACGCCGATGGGCGAATTGCGAAACCACGTAACTCCGTTTGCGAAGTTGCAGACTTCCTGTCGTTCTTCAATTCTTCATTGGAAAAGAAGTCAAGTTAATATATTGAAAACTTCCTCGATATGTCTTCTCTGTTAGCAGAATACTCCGTGGAAAATTCAACCTACAAAGTTGATTTGTTTCTCTTCGAAAAAATCAAATCGGGACGGAAATTTCTAAATATAGCAATGAACATACGTGGTTTCGCACTTTGAGCATTGATGCCTATTTTAAAAAAAAATGAGCGATTTCTTGTACCTATACCGCACACGGAGAAAAAAACTTGGTGCGTGGGACCCGAAGTTGAGGTCACATGGAATGGTTTGGTTCAAAACGGTAGGACATAACCTCAAACAAAAATTTTAGGATTTAATTTAGAAAAGCTGAAAATGAGAAAATTCCTAACGATTTCACTTTTCATTGCTATTTGGTACTCGAGAGAATAAAAATTCCATCACATAAGACCCGTTACCTCAGATTTCTAAATTGACTTTTGAGGCTTTGGTTACATATTGAACCAATCGATATCAATATAATCTCACCTTTGTGATCTGTCGAATCTATAAAAACCATCAAGTGAACGTGCCGGTGGGAAAGGGGTTTATAAGACGCGTTTACTCGTGTTGGGCACATATTTTGTAAGAGCCCTGTCAACACTAACAAAAGGTCAGTTCCGTAAACCCATCCCTGTTTGGACAAGGTCTTCCATGTATAAAAAAGAACGAAAAAATCATGAAAGAACAAACATAAATGTGGTTAATAATTTTAACTTCCACCGACCGCACTGTGTTGGAGCAATGCGTTTCACGCTGACCGCTGCTGACCACACTGCTTGGCGCAATGCGTGAAGTATTCATGTAGTCTTGTAGGCGCTAAGCATTTCAAGCCGACTGCTGCTGACCGCAGTGAGTTTGACGCAATGCGTGAAGTATTCATGCAGTCTTGTAGGCGCTATGTGTTTCATCCCGACCGCTGCGTCGCTCCGTTCCAGGTCAAATTGCGTGTCTGGTTTCTTTCTTAACTCGACTAATTAAAGGTGCTGTCTCCTGTATCACCGAAAGACGACAAAATTAGAAACAAGCAGTAAGCTCCAACGCATTCGCGTCGGAAAGCGGCTCTGGCGACGGTAGTTGCGTAAAGCCTGTCCTGTCGTAAGCGGCGACATAGAGTCGATGTCATTTCAATAATCGCCCCGATGGCCACGATAGTTGTTAAACGTTTACGGTTTCCTTGGTAACCTTTGTTTGCTATCAGCTGATATCGAGTAATATGCCTAGGAAGCTCCAACCACTGCATTCTTCCAAAAAACCGCGAAAACTTTAAAATTCAAAATTTCAAATTTTGAACGTAAAGTACATTTTTTCCATCACGAGATTAAAGAACAGACAAGTTTTGAATTATTGACAGTATCACCATGATTCCAAAAATACACTACACAACATAGCATTGGCTAACAATAAAACAATATGCAATAAAATAAAGTCATGACAAGGTACATAGTCGAAAATGGCGCCGATTCCCATCAACCAACGCGCGGTCTCTCCAATGTAACATGGTCCATTGATACTCCCCAGCTGGGACCGTCCGGAATAGCAGCTCTAGTGCAAGCACCAGAGCCGCTAATACGATACTTTTACTCTCAGGAAATGAGAGATTTTGTCGCCTTTTCTCGTTTGCAATTTATTTTCTGAATCCGATTTTTTTCTCTCTTTTTTTGATACCTACATTCAAGAAGATTGCAAAATTTGCCGCTCCCTAAATTTTGCCGCCATGGGCCGCGACCCATGTGGCCACCCCCTTAATCCAGCCCTGTCTCTGAAGTTTTCGGATCACGCAACCGAAAACTTAAGGTCCAACTACCGAAGTTCGGGTCAGACATCTGAAGCTCTAGGTATGTACCGGAATATGTACTTCAGATGTGTGACCTGAACCCTTCGATTTACAGAAGTACTTCAGAAGTCTGACCCGAACTTCGGCAGCCGGACCTCAAGTTTGCAGATGCGTGATCCAAAAACTTCAGAGATCCATATAACCTCAACTTCGGGCCCCATGCATGCACAAAGTTTTTGTCTCCATGCAGTGAGATCCAGATATCTACCAGACCGATTTTCACGAAACGTTTTTTGAGTATAGCGATGCGTCGATGCGTCGATGCGTCGATGCGTCTAAGGATTTGCCAAAAAAATTTGAAATTCATTCCATTTGGAAAAAAAAAAAAATAGAAAGGTTTTGTTATTTTGTTAACGTATAGGCGCTGCATTCCTGTGCTCTTTTCGTCGCGTTGCGCGGTTGATGAGAGGTGTCTTACAAAATGTGGAAACATCAAACGCTCATATTGATGCTACTACGGAACTTAGAGGTTTTAGAGCCGGTCTCATTGAGTATCTCGTAAAATTCCCTTCAAAAAGCACCTCATGCGACATACAATGTGAGGAAATTAACATACAAAATTACGGTATTAGTCGAAAATGTCATGTCCGATTTTTCTGAAAGGCTCATTTTATTCTGCGGTGGGCTTTCCTGCAAGTATCCAAAATGACAAGGTGCCTTCAATTCTTCAATTATACTTCGAAGACATTTCTTAGACATGAATAGCTCCTTTAAAAATCATGCTCAGCACATCACTAAATCAAAACTGAAGCAAACAAGATAGTCACATCATACGCCTGTATACAACTAATCGTGCCTAGGAAATATTTTTGTAGTTGAGAAAAAAAATTGAAAGTGATCTGCTATTGTAGATCCTTGCAGTAAAACCCGTCGTTGGCGCCGCCCCGCTGCAGACGCGAGAAAAGTGGTGAGTGCCTGGTATGGACAGTGGACACGGACAGTTAAAACGCCTTCACTTCCGTACGTATGCAACACGGACATCCATGGACCCCGAATAGTTGTATCCAGGCCGCCTTCAGGCGTTATAAGGAAATCCGTTTACTATCGGTCACATGCGACACTAACTGATCGGAAAACCGACCGCACCATGTTCATCATTTAGTTCCACTTCACTACAAAAAATGAGGCATCTAGACCTTCCTTCTTCTATTGACCACACCAGGTTTCAGAAAAACTTTGATAAAATATTGCAGAGCCAACTTACGATATCGACATCTTTCTGAGATGCCCGAAACGCAATCGCCTCTTTTTACCTTCATGAGCACCTTAGGACAGACCACCTATAATGAGACAAGGATCGCTGATGGTGATTTCCTTCTTATAAAAAAATCTCTGGAAAATTTAAAATTGTCTCAGAAAATGAGAACAAATATTGCAACAACAGAATGTGCATAAGCCGTTTTTCCATAACGTGACAGAGTTGGCACCAATCACTGCACAGACTGCTTGGAATCCCGAATCGGTTTGCATCGCAGATTAGCTCGATCAACCGGGCCGCATGTTAATATTTCATCTAAGAAATGTTATTTGTGCCACCGCTTTTATGAAATGTTTCGCCCTGTTTCGCCGTCGAGTATGATAGCCGAATTTACTGATAACAACACCGAAGAAAATAAAGTGCTGAGATAGCATCCTGGATGTCAAAAATGTGACTGATAATGCCTAGAATCCACATCCTGGGAATAGAGTACCTATATTGAGAGAGTATGGCCACTGGGGTTACCACCTCTGATTGGCTCAGCCATCTTAGGCTGAATGGAGCCCTTAGGACCCAAAAATGGCGGACGCCATAAATTAATGAAAAGCAAAATGACTCAAAATGTAGTTTTCTTTGCTTATTGTAACGAGAAATTTACCAAAATGCTCTATTGCGACATCTTTATATATTTTTAAGGCTAATCGTGTGCAATTTTTGAGAAAAATTATCGTAGATGTAGTAAGGTTGGCAGCAAGTGCGGTTGGTGATAACCGTCAAAAGTTGGCAATGACCCCCCTCCCATCCACAAAAACCAAAACAAAGCACCGCCATTTTTGGGTCCTAAGCCTCTCCATGGGGCCCAGTGGCCATACTCTCTCAATGTAGGTACTCTACCTGGGAATGCAACATAACCGCGATGGGAGTTAAGGCAGCATCACCAGAAATGCGTACCTCGGTTTGTGGCGTTGCAGTCACCACATTCAGAGTCGGACTGGCCATAAGGCCAATCTGCCATTGGCAGATACGCCCCCCTGACGCATCGAAGACGCGCCCCTCTGCCAGATAAAGCAAAATAAGATGAAAGAAGAAATGCGGAAAATTCATAAATGAACGATAGAAGTAAAAGTAAGAGTAAAGAAAGGTCTCCGCACGCATGATAGTGGTGCACTGAAAAAAAAAATCTCGGCGTATTTACTAGGAAAAGGGTAAAATTACCAAGAATTCAGGGTTCTATTTGATCCCCGTTTTTTCTTGGTAAAATTACCATCTATGGAATAAGTAATTTTACCGAGAAATCTCGATAAAATTATTGACTTTCTCGGTAATTTTACTAGACCCCGGTAAAAACGCCAATATTTTTCATCGACTGTGGTAAAATTACCGAGATAAAATGGCAAAATTACCGGGAATTTATTACCAATAAAAGTGGTATTCTTACCTGAGAAAAACAGTAAAAATACCGGTTTTTAGGTAAGCTTACCAGTCTGTCTTGGTAAAATTACCAATAATTGGTAAAAAAAGTGAGATGGTAAAAGTACCAACGGACCTTGGTAAAAACACCGATAATTTTTTTTCAGTGTGAATAGAGGTCCTGGTTATGTAAACCGGATTTAAGTCCCCAGACGCGCCTGGGCCTACAAAAATGCTGGAAAATTGATGTTTTGTTTATTTTTTATTTTTTATTTTTTTTATTCCCTGAATTCAGATTTTGTATCCGTAGCTCAATATTTTGAAGAGGAGAATGTGAAAAATTGGGACACACTGGTTTAATCAAGCTGTAATGAATGACAATTATTTCACTCACTAACAGACATTCGATCAAATAAAGTGTGCAAACTTCCGCTATTACGCCTTACGCTTTTAGATTTCGCTATTGCCCGAAAAATTGGTCACTCTCCGTCGTAAAATTAGCTTTGAGGCATTGAAAATTTTCCTCGATCGCAGTTTTCGAAAAGGGGATGATGAGCGTCATTAAGTGAGGAAATCAAAATAGCTCTCGAACATTTGTCCAGTGACAAAATACCTATATGCCTAAGGTTTTTAAGATTGGTTAAACAATTTTTCCTTCGAAATTTTCACCTTTGTGGTTACATAGAGACGCTTTATCAACCCCCTCTCTCATCCGCCGTGTGTCACTCTCTCAGAGGAGGAAGTACAGTCAATTTTTAGACGTATGCGCCTTTTTGATAGCTTGAGAGACCTATAACCTTTTTTTTCTGTTCAAAGTGATAATTGATTAGGGCACATCCTATTTTCGGCTGTGTTGCTCAAGTCGCCCTTGAAGCAACCCTACAAACCCTTGAAGCACCCCTACAAATGAGACAAACGAAACTAACACAATATGGAAATAGAGGAAATGGAAAGACGGCGCAGAGATACAACTATTTCGTGCTTGATGGATGTCTGTGTTGTATCTGCAAAATTGAAGGCGCGATGCCGCCAGCTGTGAATTCGCGATACTCCGCAGCTCCGCATTATGCTGCCAGTGCGGTGTCCTGAGAAAAGTTAGGAAACGAGGCTCGATTATTTACGGCTGTGTTGCTCATACAGTCTTCAAAGCACCGCTACAAATACAAATAAGACAACCTGAAACTAACACAGTATGGAAATAGAGCAAAGTAAAAGGAGGCGCGTTGATGACGGCGCAGAGATACAACTATTCGTACTTGATGGATGTCCGGGTTGCATCTTCAAAATTGAAGGCGCGATGGCGCTAGGCGTGAACTCGCAATACTCCGTTCTATGCTGCCAGTGAGGTGTCGCTCCGCTCCGATTCGAGAGAAATATTTTAAAAAAAAAAGTAGGCCCGGTTACGTCTCGACTTGTCATTCCTCAATTTTTTCTTCTTTTTTCAATTTGAAATCTGATTCTTTTTTCAATTTGAAGTCTCAATTCTTTTTTCAATCTGATGTCTGATTCTTTTTTTAATGTGCAAATATTTGCAGACCTACATCTACGGCTTGTAAGTACCGCGGTCCCTTACAACTCGCGTGGCACATTTTTTAAACAAGTCTCTTATCAATTTGACCGGGCTTCAGCATCTGAGGGTTAATGACAATATCATCAAAATATGACTGTACCTTGTTCGCCAAAAACTCAGGATCCAAGAGGAGAGCCAAAAGAATCCATGCCATTCACAATATCAGTCAGTGAATTTCACTAAAATTTAGTTATGTTCAATCTCGCAAAATTAGGCTCCAATTGTTAGGTGACGTCCCAAAACATTGTCATTGCCAGCAAAAAGATTGTTGAATGGGACCTCTTGCAGCCTGCTTTAGATCTCGGGTGCATTTAATATAAGGTATATAGGTATTCCTATCTCTTTATTTCTACATTTCTTTCTGGACACCTTGTCTCTGCTTCAAAATTTCTTATCCTACTTTATAGATTGAATGTTTCATTTATCAATATATCACATTACGCCCTTTAAGCCGCTGAGGGTCTATGCCCTGAGATGTAAGCCTGTCCGACCTTGTCCACGTCATACTTAATTTTCTACATCGAAAACTAATACCTAAAAGGCTAAACGTCGCATTTCTTGAAAACTCCGGTGATTTTTCATATACATTTGAATCATATTCTGTGGAAACTTCAAGTGATGATCTGCCTTGGTCTCCTTTTGAAAAATAAAATAGGAGCGGAGATTTTAAAACACCGCAACCGTGACACGCATTTTTGCAGTTTCGCCGTAAATATTTGGACGTATTTATGCTAAAAGGAACTATATTGCACGCAAACGCTACGCACATAGTTCCTTGTAGCAAAAATACGTCCATTTAAGAAGCCCAGCGTACCATATGAACATTTCAGACGCTAAGGCAGCATATTGTTCGTGTCGGTGAAATGAAGAAGTTAGAAGCGCTTGATTGCATCACGACCTTTCAAAACTTTCAACCGACGATTCATTTTTTTCTTCATTACCGGGTGCTCATTTTTCATCGAAAAACCCTGGCAAATTCCGTCAACTCCAAAAAAAATCTGAAAAAATTGGACCGTTCTTGAGTGAAAAAATAAAGTGTCCCATCGGTGGCAAAAATTGAAAAATGTGTACCTCGGATTGCAATGTTGCAAATCATCACTACTGTTTCATTTTGTTACATTAAAATCACACTTTTCCCTGTCATTTTCTGTACAATTTTTTCGCTCATTCAAAAATATTTCGAGGAAACGAGGAGATATTTGGATTAGCTGCCTTGTAAAAAGGTGAACAAGAGTCGGAGATTTTTAAGCAGCGCAATGAGTTAATATATACGATTCCCAAGTTTGGAATGCATCTTTGCAACAATGATATGTAATTAGACCCGGAGACATTTATGAATTCAAACCTCGCTTAAAATAGAAAGGATCATGTATTCCGCTTGGGGAGCATGACACATAGATGCTGTAAAATAGATACTAATTTTTAAGAGCAGCCCAAGACACATGCTGTAAAATGTCCTTCAAAGTGATGAATATGCAACCACGCGACACGCAAATTCGAAAGGTTATCACTTAAAACCCAAGTTGGTCGAAGTTCCTCGAAGATTGTCTGCCATGGGAGCCCCTTGCATTTTGAACGATAACTACTATTTACAAATCTCTGTCGTGTGGTTGCATAGTCGCCTATTTGAAGGAAATTTTTGCGCGTCTACACTTTGAAGTTGAATAACTCTTAGTGTTTTGTCGCGGTTTTTTTTAGAGCAATTTTTTTAAGAGGAAATTATTTAAAGCATTGATTTTATTTAGATAGGTTAAAATTTATTTTCCGTTTTCAGATTATTGATATTTGTCGCGGCTTTTATTCCTCGTCCTTTTAACACGTCACGTTTGCAATACTTCAGAAAACAATCATGACTTTCGCTCGAGGAGTAGATTATTGGTACTGAAAATAGTTTTGTTTCAAAATTCCCGCTCCTATTTTATTTCACCAAAGAAGAACGAACCAAAACCATTGCTTGAAATTTTCACAGAACATTTTTTAAGCAGAGGAGAAAAATAAGGACGTTTTTACAATATGACGTTGGATATTTTCCTATCCAAAAAACAAATCATGATAGGAAGTCTGCAGCGTAGCGAAGTGTGTTCCGCATTTTTGCCGCAGTTTAACACCGTCGTTAATCTACGAGAGGTAATGTGTCATTCAAAAAATACGTTTCGTCCGGTTTTTGTATTTTTTTGACGATTAAAATAGTTTTGCTGTAGTGTGTCTAACTCTCCTCCTCTTCCTCAAAAAGAAAAAAAGAAAAAAAGGAAGAAAAAATAATAATCACACGAATGACGCACTCCCCATTAGGTATTCTTACCTTTATGCTTTGAATCATATTGCAAATTTTCATATGAGAATTTATATTTCTTCAAATTCCACTCTACAACTTTTTCGAGTGCATACAGATTATGTAACTTGAATTCCACTCTTTGAACCTCCCTAACGCATCAAAAATTTGGCTCGTACCCCCATACTGCCATGCTAAGGAGGAACGCCGTATGAACATTCGAGACTTGCCACATTTTCCTTGATGAAACATGTATTTTTGACGACATTCATCCAAATTTTTCTTTGAAAATTTTAGATATTTTAGATTAAATTGCGTACAAAAGTGTCCGGAAATGCTGGAAAAAATATTCTTAATTTTTTCTGTAGATTCAGTTTTATCGAAGGAAACTTGGCAACGTCTGAAGGCTCATACGACGTTCTTCCTTAGCACGGCAGTATATTTTAGGGATGATACGAAACACAAGTAATACAAATCGGAGACGCCTCGAGAGCTTATTCCCAGTTCCCTCTCACAAAACGACGAAAGAGGTCACAGCAACGCAGGATAGTGGTGGAGAAATGGTCGAAGGTCAACCAAAAAGGAAACGAAGAAAACAGATAACGAAAAGCTGAGGGAACAAAGAACACATCGTGAACGCAGACGCAAGCCATCGATCGATCCCACATGAAATTTGAATTTCCCGCGTCAGGCCGCGTTTCCTCCCTCTGTGCAACGTCATGAGCAGGATCTACCCCCTCTTCGATGCGCAGAGTGGAAGTGGGAGGAGCCATTTTGTTGCCAGCTGAGAACCAGCTGTTTATTGCGTACAAAGAGAAAGGATAGGGTTTGTGTTTTCGTCGAGTCGGGTGATGGTTGTGCTTCGTGCTTGAGAGCAGAGCTTTGTCCAGAGTAATTAAGCTGGACAAGTCGTGTGTTTTACTGAACTGTGGGACCTCCAAAATGTGCGTGGATATTTAGTGTTTTAATCACCTGGATACTGGGATAATCAACACGTTTATCGCGTCAGGTAAGAGTTTCCACGCCTGACTTTCGTGCATTCCTTGTTGTCATGTCATGTGCCTTCTTACGGTGTCTATCGAAACATGATTTAGTTGGCTTGAGAGGAATTATAATTCCTTCAATCCTCATATTTTTTGTGGTTAGATGGGTGTCAACTAAAATTGTCACAAAAAATCCCAAACTCAGGTTGTTTGGGGGTATATCTGTATCCTTTGTTGCTGTTGCTACCTGGGGACTCTTCAACACAAAGAACTCATGAGCGATCAGCTGATATTGACATATGCGTTGTGGTCGTGTTGAAATGGCCAACCCCGTGGTAATGGTCATGGAGGAATGTTCGTAATTTTGGTCGTGTTCAGTGTTTTTGATCGAATTTGTGTCGGGAGATCAGAAAGCAAGGTGATTCGTTTAATCCAGTAAGTGTTTGAATAATTATTTTGGAATTGGAGGTTAACTTTCGGAGTTATCAGTGTCTCCTCTGTATGCTACATAGGATGACATAGGTACACCATTGCATCCCTTCATTGCCCAATCATTTATTTTCATTACTGACGCATCATGTTCCACCGAGTTTCAAGGAAACTTTAACTGAAAATTATCTGCATAGTCAAATGCACTTCAACTCAGGTGTAGCAGGTTCTGTCGTTCGTATGTTCGGCAGACTCCATCTCAGTCTATTCAGCAACAAGCGTTTTTGTTACATCAGTATTGATCTCCAACTTTTTATTTTGCTCTTGATGACTGTCAAAGACTACTTATTTTAAACTCAAGAGAATATTTAAATGCTATTACCTAATAGCACTATGTTGTAAAATTTAGTGTGGTAGAATTAATCATTTTAATTTTGATTGACAAAGCTACCTGCGGGCCGATTATTGAAATTTAAACCAGCCCGATAAGACATCGAATTGCGATATATTGCTTGGTTAAGATAGGGCTATGTCTTGTTGTGTCGGGCTGACATAGTTTCAATAATCGGGCCGCAGTTCTTTTTACTCTCCTGAATGGAGTAGGTAAACTTGTGAATATTTTGTGTTATTTCTAATTCTCCTCTAATTACAGAAGGGAACGTTTAGTTTAAAAGAGCCACAGTATCTGAGTGTTTTTCTAGGTAATATCTTCCTCTTGGCAGGGTGGGAGTTTTATGTGGCACCAGCCTATTATAGATTAAAGAACAATTGCGCATTTGTATCGCTTTTACAAATTTTTGTCCTGATTTTACTCCTCGCAGTTCGCTCCACATGTTTGGATCTACTTTATAACATCAAGTATTCTATTGGGAAGTGATTTCATAGGGCACCTAAATTTCTTGCTGTTGTCGACTAGAATTGTGTTGTGTATCGAGTACACTTTTGAAGAACGGATACCCATTGACAAATGTATTCTCAAGCAATGCTGCTTCCTCCTTACTCAGTTGTTCTCTCTGATTTAATAATATTCTGACAATGAAATGTCAGAACTTATAAAGCACAACGAGTCAGTGGTACTTGGTTGTTCTTTTGCACAAATAACAATCGAACAATGTAGATATTTCCTAAATTTTTAAATTTCTTGTTTGAACAAGGTCTTTAATTTTACCGAAAATAAGTAGGTTGAAAAAGAAAAAAGAATCATCTGAATTCTGGAAGATACTCCTCACAGAGTCTAATTAGTTTGATCGTATCAGTCCTAAATTATGAGCTATACTCCCTCTGTGCCTTTTCACGATTGCCTTTAGTAGCTGGCTTCCGCTATTGCTCAATTGTTCGGTATCACTAACCTATTAATTTTATTGGTTCGTCTGCAGTTGAAGAAGTAATATGTTTTTTCCATTTTATGCCATCTACTCTCACTCATGAAGTTCATTCAATGAGAAAGAAACTTATGTCACAGCCGTGTGTTATTGAGCACCGTGGACTCTCTCAGCCATATAAATTCCCTCACAAACTTCATTTTTTTACGAAGAATCCTTCCAAGCATATTCTCTCAAAATTCCATAATGGACCACTAGACAAGGTACAAATTTCAGCATTCTGATATATGTTTCGTAACTAAAATTTCACGTAGAACACGATGCGCACAGCAAAAATTATCGCAATTAACTCCTTACAAAGATATTTAATGATTCTTGATGTGTGAATTCAAACCACCCGCCCATGAAAACTCAATGCTCTACGTGATCCACATCGTGCGCTAAACGTTATCATGACAGTCTCTGCGATATGAAAATCTGGCAACCTCAATCTTGACGCTTTGGCTCAGCTACAGCAAATTGCTGATAGTTTGAACAACACATGGTGGGAAATGAACATTGCTCGATTGAGAAGATTGCTGAACGTTGTAGTGCGCGATTTGACTCAAGTAGAGCTTTGAGTTTCTTGTGAGCGGGCAGTTCAAATTCCTCGAAACCAATGTGAAATAAAAACGTTAATATCTTCGTTAGGAGTTGGTTTCAGTAATTTTCGTTGTGTGATTAGTGTTCTACGTGAAATTTCGGTAAGAAACATGTATCAGATCGCTTAAATTCGTACATTGTCTAGTGGTCCATTCAAGTGGACTCAGATTGGGTAAACTAAAGTGTAGGAGGGTTCTTGCCCCAAGAGTTAAAGCATCTGCAACAACGTTGTCACAGTGTCATTATCTTAGGGATTTATGAAATGTTGCAAGTGAGCCGTAAAATGTACCTACTAAGTATGGACGCAACTTCGAAAACTCTTATGATCAGAATAAGTGGACCTTCGAACACCTATTATAGGTGGACGCTCATCTTAATTGCATCGGTTAAAAATTTTAGTCTGTTCCTGTACTGCAGCTGTTTGAAAGAAAAGTCATAAATATTTTTGCTTGAGATTTATCTAGAGCATCTACTTCAAGATGGAAAGTTAAAACATTGATAATGATTACAGAACGTTTTACCAATCAAACAAGTTAGTTTCCCTGTTAAGTAATACAGGGAAATGTTGAAATAATAATGTCATTATAATTAACCAACTAGCAGGAAGTTTCAAGTAGGTACCTCTAATTGAGGCACCATTTTTTTTCTAGTTACACCGTGATTATATGCTCTTCTGATATTGCTATAAATTATCAAATTCGAGTTCGCATCAAGGCTTTCTTTTCAATTTAGTTGAAGAATGTGTCCTTGACAGTGATAATTTCAGACTAATTCCACGGCATATTTCTTAATACTACATGAGACTGTGGATTCTCTCCTGCACTAGCATTTTCTAATGGTGCCTGAGTGTCTACATCAATGGATTATTCTGAGACACAAGTTCATTTTTAACATAGTTTTAAATTTTATGATGCCACACATGAAGTAGCAACAACAATCGTAATGGCTCCAAAAATTATCCACGTGTCCCTCAAGACTGATGAGCCTTGATGAGTTTAAAAACATAAGTAAAGCCCTAATTTTGTCGAAGGGGTAAACATGTCGTGTCAGACGTCACTGATGGTTAAAATCAAATCAGGAAGTAACGCTGCATACATGTTGACATCAACCAGATTTTAGGAGAAACTCAAAAAACTGAGCTACATTTGATAGTCAGAGATAAAGTCTGCTCTGGGTTATTTCTTCCCTGATGATAATATAATGTAAAATAAATATAAACTTCGTGCCCGTTTTTGGGATCCTTCAAGCACAATTGGACCGCGTTAAACAGAAAGGAACCAAGCCACATCAGCTATTGCCAAATTGAATTGGGCAATTTAATTTTTTACCTGAAAACGGTTGTGCGGATTTTTCTGCAAATTTTAGTGAATTTTCTGAGTAGTACGAAGCAAATTCCTCAAAAATGTCAAAAGAATCCGCAAAATCGTTCTCTTGTAAAAAATTAAATTGCTCTCTTAAATTTGGCAATAGCTGATGTGGCTTGGTTCCTTTCTGTTTAACGCAATCCAATTGGACAGCGCCAAGCAGAAAGGAGCCAAACCTCATCAGCTGTTGCCATATTTAACTGGGAAATTTAATCTTTTACAGGAGAACGTTTGTGCGGATCTCTTTGAAAGTTTTAAGTTTGCCTTGTACCTACTTTGCGCAAAAATCCGAACGACCGTTTTCGCGTAAAAAATTAAATTTCCCAATTTTTGGCAATAGCCGATGTCGCTTGGTTCCTTTTTGCTTAACGCGCTCCAATTCTTGGTGGGATTCGATTTTTTCGGTAAAAAGAAGGCGGTAGGAAGAATCACCAAAGTTTAATTTGGACTACATTTTGCAATTTGGAACTTATAAATTCTAGCCCGGCTTAAAAACAACGTATGTGCCATTAGTTTCCCTATGCACATGAGTGTTTTTTCCAGAAGAGACAGAATTTATAATTCCAAATTGCAAAATGCAGTCCATTTCTTAGTAATTTTGACCAATTCCCTTCTACTAAACTCAGTCTAACTGTCAACGCTCTGGCTAAAATTTTCGCTTTTTTTGCTACCTTTGTGTGGCTTTTTGAAATCTGGCGAAACTTTGAAAGAACGAGCTGCGGCGAGTGTTCGCCGCGGGACCGGCGCAGGCGTTTAGGTGTCGTTAGCCACGTCACTCCTAATCTAAATTGGTAATAAATGGATCCACTGAAACTGTCTCCTCGATCCAGAGGAGAAATGGAAAGAGGCCAACACCACACCTCTTAGTCAACGCAATTCCTAAGCGAATCGTATCCTCCTCCACTCATCGAAATACCGGGAAGACTTCGTCATTCCATGCAGGAAGGTCCCCGGCAGGGCTTCTGAAGGAGTCAAAACTCAAGATCGAAGGAATTGAAAAATATGTAGGTAGTGTAGTTCCTTCGAAAAATACACTACAAAATCGTGAGCAGGCAACGTGGTAGTATTGGTACTTTGTCATAATTGGTTCTAAGCAGGGTTCATAATGTATGACATGCTAAATTGCAGATTTCTCGACACCTCCCCCCCTATATCCTCCATTCGTGTCCGTTTTAAATAATGGTGGGGGTGGGGGTTGGAAAGGGGGGGGGAGTTACCAACTTAACTCACTGAGTTGCAAGCGTAATGCAATAAGTTGGATAGGTGCACAATCCATACCAGCATTGCAAGGCTTATACATCCTTTTTTTGGAAAAAAAAAAAATTTCAATTTCTATACTTTTCACATTTTCCAGGAGAATCGTCGGATACGCAAAAGAAAAAAATAAACAAAAAAACGAAAAATGAATTAACTAACATAAAGTAAAATAAAAAATTGGCTTGATATCAGCATAGTATCACTCGCACGGGGCATGAACCATCGGAATGGTCTCAGCCATGCCTTACTGCCTCAGTCACGTCCGGAGATTTTCACAAAAAATCCGATTTCGGTGGCAAAGGTTATGCTGCTTTTCCGCAATCAAAATCCAAGACGCGGATAATGAGAGGAGGACGGGGAAATGTAGGTGGAAAATAAACAGCTCGCGCTGTCACGGCGCCGTGATGAAAAACTTAACGGCGAAGCTAAAATAGCCGGTATGGAGGGAGAGAGAAACAGCGAACTTAATCAACTCTGATAAAAACTGAGTTCAGCACCGGGCCTCGAACCTCGGACTCCGTTGGCAAAAGGCCAGTTGCCAAGGAAGGTGCGGTGCATGGCAAATCCACGTGATGCTGGAATCCGTCGGAGTCTTGTCTTCTCAGCACCTTGTTAAAAAAAAGTCGTCGAGCAATGCGGGTTCGAACCTGGGTCTCCAGCCACGGAACCAGTTGCGAACGAGGCCGAACTGAGGCGCGCCGCGATGCGACGTTCATTGCTCGCGCCGAGATCAAGTGCTTGAAAAACGTTCTATCGAGGAACTGAATCAGAGACTTAAAATTAAGCCTCTGGAAAATTTCACTGGAAAAAAAACACATTGGATCTACTTAGAGTCCAGACTCTTGAAAACATTGACAAGAAAAAGAACTCATGATTCGATCAGATTTTAGCTTAAATCAAAAGGAAATCCGCTCAAATTTAGAGGCTTGGTTCTTGATTTAAGCTTATTAGATCTGATTGAATCAAGAGTATTTTTTCTTGTCGATGTTTTTAAGAGTCTGGACTCAAGATCCAATGTGTTTTTTTTCCAGTGTTCATAAGAATCAGCCGAACTAAATTTTACGTCAAATCAGCGTCCAAATACGAGCGTCATGCGAGTATTCTGACGATTTCCCAATAATTTTAGTTGGCAAGGTACATCGTAAAGAAACGTTAGTGTTTCAGCAGTACTCACACTTTTTGGCCTCAAACTTTTGGGTCCAAACTTAGAACCGAGGGCTTCCTTCGGCCCTAAGTTTTCGACGTTAAAAGATATGAGAATTATCAAAACACAAACGTCTCTGTAATGTGTACGTGGACTAAAAAATAATAGGCAATCGTCGGAATAGTTATATGACACTCGTATCCGGACGTTGGTTGGACGAGAAAATCCCTGAAAACGCTGAATTTTCGTGGTAGCGAACAAGTTGCTTTTGAATTTGGGCCCAAAGGCGCCTGTTGATCACCTCTACATATTTTACGTTTCAAGTGGTCCGAAACAACATATCCAAAGACACCTTTGAACACAGCAAGAAATCTGATGTGGAACAGGGGAAAAACGAACTTGAAACGTAAAAAGTGTGAAGATGGTCAACCGACACCTTTGGGCCCAAAGTCAAAAGTAACTTGTTCGTTACCTCGAAAATGCAGCGTTTTCAGGGATTTTCTCGTCGATCTAGCGTCCAGATACGAGCGTCATATGACTATCCCGATGATCTCCTATTATTTTTTAGTCCACGTACGTATTACAAAGACGTTTCGAAACTATTTCAAAATGCCTTTTTGGCCCAATGGCATGAACTTAATTGTCAGGGAATTTCACTCAAATGTGTCAGGGAAATCAAGGCAATGCCACACTGGAAAAAAAAAAAAAAACATATTGGATCTAGAGTCCAGACTCTTGAAAACATTGACAAGAAAATGGACTCTTGATTCAATCAGATTTAAACTTAAATCAAAAGGAAATCCGCTCAAATTAAGAGGCTTGGTTCTTGATTTAAGCTTAAATCTGATTGAATCAAGAGTATTTTTTTCTTGTCAATGTTTTTAAGAGTCTGGACTATAGATCCAATGTGTTGTTTTTTTTTTGTTTTTTTTTCCCCCCAGTTCATTTTCTCAATTTTGTGGCCGCCCTGGATTTTGACCCTTCAATCCAAGTTTGAACATCCCTTTCGAAGTCAAAATCAGTGAGAATCGCCGAAATAAAAAAAAATTCTGTTAGATATCCGTCATCAACCTCAAAAAATCGAAAAATCCCGGAATTTCAGGGATCAATACCCTTCCCTCCAGGAGACAAGCCAATGCCCAGGACGCCACGTAGATTATTTCTGTCTCTGCCCTTCGTTTAACCTCCCACAAAGTGCACAAAGAACATTCTCTCCCCTTCCCTTCCCTTCGTTGGCCTGCCTCCAAGCAGCGAGCTCGTCGCGACGGGATTCGAACCCGCGTTCTCCTCACTCGCAGCACGCATGCTGCGCTACCCACTCTGTTCCCCCCTTCACCCTCCATCTACATCCTCGACCATGAATTGACGGGAGGGGGCGAGGGGCTCGTCGACTCCGCCCTGTTTAGTTTCCATGACCGTAAAGCATTGATTAACCCGGGCCGGGAGTCGAACCCGCGGCCTCCGAGCCCCCGCGCAGTTGCGCGAGACACACCACTTCGGCGATTCCCGGACCCGTACACGTGTCTCTCTCTGGTGTCTACTTTTGTGCCTCTTTATTCTTTGCCTTTCATCCGGTGAACAAGGTATAACATTTTTATTACCAACTGTGAAGCAGTGTTCTAAGTATTTTCATCCCTAAACTTCAGGAGCTCTTCCCCTAATTTTTAAACGGCACAAAGACAGCGTTGCCACAATCAGGGGAAACCGGGAAATGTCGGGGAATTTGCGAAAGTCAAAGAAAACCTGAAAATGTCTGGGATAAATTGTTCAGTCACCTTTATTTCCTTTCTATCATGGGTTTGACGTTTCGAACAACAAATTTTGCTTGAAAACTATTTCAAATCATGTCTTTTTAAGCATCTGGCATTTCCTCAACCGTCAGGGAATTTTACCAATATGTGACAGGGAAATGTCAGGGAATTGCATTTTCTGAATTAGGGAATTGGATTTTCTAAATTAGATGAGAATTGCATTTTCTAAAATAGGGGATTGCATATTGTAAATTAGGGAATTGCATTTTCTAAATTCTGTGGCAACCCTAAAAGATCTAGAGAGAAACTGGTCTCTCTGTTCGCGACGTTGCAGACTTCCGACCATACTTTATTTTATCTTCGGATCTAGAGTGGATGTAATTTCTCGAAAACTTCCTTGATTTTGCCTCTTTTTAAGCAAAATACCTGTTGAAATTCCGATGCGTAAAGTTGGCTTGTTTCTGTTCCAAAACATGAAATGGGGGCGGGAATTTTGAAATATTGCAATGAAGATACGTGGCTTCGCACTTTTTCCATCTATATACTTTTTCGAATCTAGGTAGCTGAAGAGTACTGACGAAAATGCCCCGCGGAGTTTTCATTCGATGTGATAAACGAGTTTCCTTTGATCATAAGTCAGACCGGAGTCAGAGAACGAGACAAGATAACAATTGACGAGAGGAAAATTTTCGAGTATCATCATACACACAGCATCTGGGTGCGTTTTAATTTTCAATGACGAAAAGGCAGAAGAAAGACACAGAGCGAATAGGATGAGAGGGAGCGTCTCTACGCGGGTCGTTGACCCGCCATGGATACGCGCTGAAAAATGAAACATCCACTGAGGGGAATCGCTTCGTTTCCAAACCGCGTAAGCGCCCCGAACTGGTGAGGTGCGGGCGGCCGCTTTGACCCCTGAAATGCGGCCTATGAGGTTTTGACTCTAGTCAACATGGATAGATTGATAATAGAGTAGAGACATCTTCAGGGCCCAGCATTAGCTCCCCAAGTAGTCTAACGCTCTATGTTACGAATGACAAACTTATCTTTGCCAAAATGATGATGGGTGAGTGACGCGATGAGATGGGCTAGATGGGAATTGTTCAAAGGATTAAAGTATTGATCCCGTTCCCACATTACAAATCCACTTGAAGAATCGTGCATGATTTTTAAAGTTTTTACAAAACTACTTGAAAAATCGCGTATTTTTTTAATGTTCACGAAAATTGGTAGAAAAGTGTTTTATGAATGAACTTCGGTCAAAGCGGACTTCAAGCGCGCAACTATTCGAACTCCGGAGTAGTCATGCGGTATCACGTGAAAATGAAGGAAAATCTTAGTTTTTCGCTCCTTTGAAATAACTGACGTTTATGAACGTAGATATTATGCTCACATCGTCAAATGCGAAAATGAAGCGCGCAACTATTCGAACTCCGGAGTAGACATGTGGTATCGCGCGAAAATGAAGGCGAATCTTGGCTTTTCGCCTCTTTCAAATTACTAACGTTTATGAATGCCGCGGCGTTCATGCCAAAAATACCCAATCTAATTCGCTTTATCTCACCTAGTAAATTGCTCACCCCAACAATCATTAGTCATCGGTTTCTCGAAATAAGCACTGTTCTGCGGGCTGATTGTTGAACTTAATAGACAAAAAGGATATGAAGGGTAACTAGTGGAAGCGGATGGTTGCTATGGACAAAGGAGGTAGGTAATAGACTACCTAACGGCCAACCAGGAGAGATCCTTTAGTTAGTCCATCATTCTCTCCGTTAGTAGATAAGAACCACCCTTTTGAACCAACAGGATCTCTCCGTACTCCGTATGTCTTCTTTGTCTATCATTTTCAACAATCAACCCGCTGTCACTGAATACACTCAAGTAACTCTAAAAATGACTTAGCTTTTGGCGTTTAACGCCCCTTGAAAAAAAAAAAAAAACTTACGGGCTACATAGATATACCGTCCGTTCCTGGCTCAGGGGCCGAAAGTTCTGGGTGCCGGAGCTGTAGCTTCGATTGTTGTGGGTACGTGGGTGCCACGGCCGGAACTTTCGGCTTCTGAGCCCGGAACGCGGACGGTATGTCTGCATAGCCCGTAAGTATGGATTCCAAGCCCGGATTTTTTTTATCAGTGCCCTAAGGAATCAGCGGCCCCACCACTGACAGTGCGATAGTTTATAGAATCGCCTTACTTACTCTGCAGTATAAGAATAGAAATAAGAGCTCTCTCTCTGTACAGGTGACCCAAACCACCCTGCGTTCGTTCTCCCCCGGCAATAAATCCTCCCGGATTTTCTCGACCACTATTCTCGTTCTAGTCATTGCTTGCTCCCGCCGCGTCCAGAATGGGCTATCCCCTGACTCGGGATAGACGGAGCCAGGTTCCGAACCCGAACTCCTGCGGCTGAAATCAGATAATCAGGACTCGGACGGCACGCCATCATCCCATCCCGAGTCCAGACTATCCCCCCTCCTTCCCCATCCCCGCTCCTCCCCGCACGGGATACTCCCAACCGCGTCCCTGGGTAATTTCCATCCGGCTCGCCTCCCACATTTCGATACATCGATACATCGATCCATCGCGATATCGATTCATCGAGGGTATCGAACGAGGAGGATGCAGGTTGATGCGTCATTATTTTTTGGTCCGCTGAGCACTTTTATTGTTCGTCTAATGTGTATGATCGCGTCCGTAAAAAAAAGAGCCCTTTTCGTGTCCTGGCCAGGCCGCAGGAGCGCAGCTCCGACGCCGCACAGTGGGTCGAGTCAATCGAGAGGTAGGACTTGAAATTTTTGCAATGCTGCCATGTTATTTTACCTAACCTTCCGGGGTTTCCGGAATTAATTCCGATTTCCCAAAGTTCTGAGAAAAATTCGGATTTTTCAAAAGTTTCGGCGAAAAATTCTGAAATACGCCCGGATTCGGTTCCGAAGATCGTCAAATTTGATCAAATAATCGGTCAAACTGACGAGGAACCCCGAAATTCCGAGAAAACGCCAAACAATTTCAAAAATAGCTAAAATGTCCGGGAATCCTGAAGATTCCGGGAAAAGTTCCGAAATTCGGAATTGATTCCGGAAAATGGCAGCACTGAATTTTTGACTGGAACGGCAAATTTTTATGTTTATTTTGTCACATTTTAAATTTTAAGGGATGCATTTACCAGAAAATTTCCCGAGGAAACCAATGGAACCACCTTTAGAACCTCTAAGTTTTGTATAAACCGAGTTAAAAGCGTTTGAAGTTTTTACATTTTGTCCCACCTGTTCCAATGACTCGATTCATTGTGCGACACCGGGTCGATACATCTCGTTTATGAACCCGTGCTTTCATCAAAGGGAACACGTTCGGGTTTCAGTATTGAGACTCGAAGTGTGTGAGGGTAGCGGTGTGGCGGGGCTCGTCTGGAAACTGACGTGTTCTCTTTTTTCAAAATTATGGGCTCACGTCTTGTTTACGAGGCTCACGGAAGCTTGGTCTTGAGGCGGCTCCTCCTATGGTCCTGCTCAACTTCTGGCCTTCCTCCCGTGTCCTAGTCTCATAAAATCAGAGTCATAAGGTTGCTAAGGCCAGGGACAACTTACAGGAATAATTGGAACACACCAGGGTGTCTAGCGACCCAGAAAACCGGGAAACGTCAGGGAATTTTCTTTCCCCCTTTTTTTTGTTTCGTCAGGGAAATTGGGGAAAACGTCATAGAATCCGCAAAAATTCGGCATGTCAAGAAATGTTATTTTTTTTTTTTTTTTTTTAAAATGGCAACCCTAAATCGTATTTTGATGAGTGCAATCTGTATCTGAACTAACACAAATGCACGAGTGGTATCTCAACGCCTAGTTTGAATGTTCAATGTGAAGGAGATGTCACCGCCATAAAACCACGGAGAAAAACGTCATACATAATATCATGGTTTCCTTGGCCTTCCTCCAATTGGTTTCGAAAACTGTAAGACTCTGTGACCCATAAAAGATCGCACGAAAATCTTTTCCTATCAAAAGTGACTTACAGTCCCAGGTATGGCTTTCTGAGCCATATTTTATGAATCTGGAATCTATAAGTATGGAACCACTAACTATATTTGTCTTCTCTATGATCCATAACTCGGCCGGAGAGTCACTCCCATACTTGGGTTTTTTTTTTATTTTTTTTTTAAAATTTTTTTTGAGTGATATAATAAACCAACTAGCTCGAAAGCCCTCATCAATAATTTAGCCAAATTTTCGGTCGCAGTATCAGAATGCAAGACATGTAACAAACTGGAGCAATCTGTGTAATAAGGAGGAAACTGCAGAGAACGACCCAAATGACTTATTCGCGAACTGCAAATTTGTAGCCTGATAATCCGTGTTTAATGACCTGCGGATCCTAGCATCGTTGCCAAGCAATGCACGAAACTTGAATTTTCCCGTCCGAGCAGCGTGTAAAACCACACAATCCGGCAATTACATATCTGAGATGTGTTGCATGTTTTTTGTTTTGATTATTATCGGCAAGCCCCGGCGTTGCCGTAACTGATTAAAATCCAGATTTCACTCGAAAGTGTTCGATGCATTCCGAGATCGAACTCCGCCCGGTTTGAGGTTATCCGATTCTCTTACAATTTATTTTAATTTTTTTGCGTCCGGCAGCTTCCCTCGTTCTTTTTCCTCTTCGGTTTTTATCAGAAATGCGCTTGGATTTGCGTTTATCAAGCTCGTACTCATTTTCCTAATTGGCTGATAGCGCTCGAGAGCGTGTTTTGCTTTTACCCACCTTTCGATCTTTTCCAACGGCGTGGCGTGAATTGCGATATATCGATTGTCATGCCATTTAAACATGTGGAGAAGGATCGATAAATAGGGTGTTCGCAGCGATCACCTTAATAATCGATTCTTTACCACAGGTTTGAATGGTATAACAATCGATACATTGCACTTCACGCCACGCCACTGATCTTGTCGTCGATTTCTAGCCAACAGTGAGTTCTTTGGACTGCATTGAGGTGAGTCCAGCAAGGGACAAAACTGGCACGCTGTTTCACAGCTGGTGTCTTCTAGAAGTAATAATAAGTTATCGTAAGCATACAGAGGGGAATTTTTTTCGCACAAGAAAAAATGGAAAAATTGCCAGTTTCTTACAAAAAATTGTTGATTACTACAATTATTGCCTCTGAAAGACGCCGACCATGTCGCAGTGCATCTTATGGCGGTCTTCTTCCGCAAATCACTTACACGCAAAGAAAATAGTTGGTGCTGATGACAGAACCTTCTGTTCACAGGGCTCCCGCAGGTTCTTTGCCACACTTACAGACTTTTTCTGTTGTGAGAACAGAACTTCGGTCGTGGGCGCAAAGTTATCTGTCATCATAACGGAAACTTCTGTAACTATTACTACAAAAGTGCAGGAGCTGTGTGGAGTGAACCTGATTTTTCAGTTAACATTCACGTAAATATAGTCGAATGAACTTGTTTCACTGAGCTATTTAGTGTAAACATAACTGAACAGTAACGACCATGTAACATTCCGTCACTCATTCCTGGGTTCCTCAGGAATTTCGAGTGTTAATCCATAAACGACTCTGTTGCGAACGCATCAGGATTCAGGAAAGTTAATTTCAATGACAGTTCGCTCGTAGCGTGATTCTGCAACAAAAGTCGCATAGCAACTGCTGCAAGCGTCAACGAATGCAGGTGAGCAGGAAGAAATAGCAGTCATAATATTTGCACAATCACCAGGGTTAGTTTGTAACCGGAGCCACTACCGTGGGCTTTTACGACGCGATATCGGAGAGAAGAGTTCTCACAAGGTTCTGGGTTTTGCAATTTTACCTGACATTGTGTGCAAGAAATAGCGAGAACCACAATAGTTCCACTGCAGATTAACACTGTAATAGTGAATTTTTTCTCGATTTCAATTTCAATTTAGCTCACACTGAGTTCTTGAAACTGAGTTCGCTGCGATCGTCTGAATTATCTGACCATCGCACCCGAGGAGTACTAGACACATTTTTGACATCCAGGATGCAGGATTCTATCTTTCAGAATTTTATTTTTTTCGATGTGCACTTCATAGGGACCGCAGACCCCAGTCTTAGAACAAGAACAGTACGAGTACGTGTTGGGACAAAACCAGGGTTACTGTGGTATTTTTCGCAAATTTTAATTCGACCAAAAACAAATTGGTTTTAATCGCAAATATTATATGAGCATTTCGTTGGCGCTTCATCAGGATCGTAAGACACCACGGCTCGAAATTTTTTGGTGTGTACTCATAAACTGAAATGCCACATCAGTATGAAGGACCGACGAAATTTGGCCCCTGCACCGGATACGGACATGTCGCAATATGTCGCTCTCAGCAGCTCTTCTCAACGGATACTCACCTAGCCTCACTGAATTTTAGCCCCTGAAAGGTTCATGACTGAACCTCAAAATTACCCACCTGTCCTTACTCACCCCAGTGAGTACTGCACCTGCACCGAGCCTCACTCGTTACTCAACGTATACTCACTGAGCCTTACCCGTTATTCAACGGATACTCGCCGAGCCTCGCTCAATTTGATTGTGCAGATTAGGTGCCTTTTTGGGCCCTAAAAGCTCCATGACTTAACCTCAAAATTACCGACCTGTTCCTTCTCTCCTTTCTCCCCAGTAAGTACTGTACCTAGAGACAAGAAACCCTCCACTAGTATCTTGGCCATGGTGGAAGCTTTTACTTTCAGGACTTCAGCATTCTACTGTTGACTTACCTACATGGTTGATGTTTAACAACGTGTTGGCAGTTTCGTTTTGCAAACAAGCCGAAAATGGCCGACGTTTGGGAAAGTTGTTTGGCTCATGACGTCATCCGAAGCTCATCATCGACCATGTGGGTAAGTCAACAGCCGAAAATAGGGTGATGGCTGTTGCTCGCTAATAATTGTCCATAAGGAATTGTTTAAACCCCGGAAGTAAAAGCTTCCACCTGTCGCTAGGAGGCCAGTGGAGGGTCTCTTGTCTCTGTTCTCTCCTTTCTCCCCAGTAAGTACTGTACCCGTGCCTTACCCGTTACTCAACGGATACTCACCGAGGCTCACTCGTTACTCAACGGATACTCACCGAGGCTCACTCGTTACTCAACGATCACCGCAACACGGTGTGGACGTGGAATTGGCTGGAGATGGAGGGCCACGCTGCCATGCCATGCCATGCCACGCCGAGGAGGATTACGCAATTCGGCGTCGGTTGCCTCGTTGGTTGGTTGGTTCGGCGCTGCGCTGGCTCGCTCGATATTCAGAGCTCCGTCCTCTTTCCTCTATCCTTAACCTGGTCGGAGCCCAACTGGCTCTTTATCACTTCGCAATCAGTTCTAGGCCAAGGATCCCGGCCGTTCGTTCCAATTGTCCGTTCCACTCGCTGCACTCGACGCCCCGGCCCCATGCGCGCTCCCATCGCGCACGCCTTTGAAGCTCCACCCAGGGACGCAACGGCCCAGGTACCCCGTGTGGTATATACAGGGTTATTCAAAAGTCACGCACCACTGGCCATAAGGGGGGGCGGCCATTTGAAATTTTTGAGTTGCCCACCGCCGCATTCCCCCGAAGGGATCAAAAACTGGAAAGTACCTAAGAAAAGTTTCCCCTTCGATATGAGGAAAAACGTCTTAAACCGCAAGTCGATATCATAATTAGAACTAAAGTTATAGCCAGTGGTGCGTGACTTATGAATAACCCTGTATCAAAAAGTTTTTTCAAAATTAAATTTTTTGAACTCAAATGCGCACCAGTATGAAACTGAGAGGGGAGAGTGTTCAGCTCAGGCAGTTTGCATTGGAATATTAAGTTGGGGTCAAAAAGTTTAATTTACCCGTGGGAATCGACACTGATTTTCATCCGATGAACATCAAAGAGGGTTGCCACAGTCAGGAAAAACTTGGAAACGTTGAAAAATTTCCAATAGTAAGGGAAAATGGCGAAAATGTCAGGGAGTACCGGGAAATGTTGGGGAATTTCCAAAAGTCAGGGAAAATGACGGAAATGTCAGGGAATTTTGTTTCTAAATTTTGGGGCTACCCTGAATAAAGCAATGATGCTTCAGACAAACACGGTGACAAGTTTTTGAAAATCCAGGGAGGACCTGAAAAACCTAAACCTAAAATTCAGAACATTTACTTCTGAATCTTGAATTTTTCTGTCCTGTTGAACATTTTTCATCACTCCGATCTTTCTCATGTCATTCACCGCAGATTCTATATTCTGTACTTGTTTTGTCCGGTGAAACATTGAAATTTTACTCAGTTCCGAAACCTAGAAAAATCAGGAAATTTTGAACTTAGAGGAAAGTTGTTCCTCAACAAATTCAGAAATCATGTAGCAGTAGTAGTAGAAAGTATGTACCAACATATTTTCTAATCAAAGTTTCACGCAGAACCTATGGTGAAGAATTCGACGCCTCAAAAATCCAGTCCGAAAGTGCGACAAGCACGTCCTCATTTACCGTGACAGATTTGAATGATACGACCATTTCAACGCCTGAGTAGTGCGGGGTTGCAGCTGAATTAAATGAAGGCGATCTTCTCAAGCAGAATAGCAGTCCATTATCCAACCTGGCACAGCTTGACAACTGCTTGCTCTGATTAGTCACTAATAGGAGAAAAATCTTAAGGTCCAGTTACACGATCAAATTGAGCCATCAAATTGGGCCTCTCATTTGAATGCGACCAATGAGAGGCCCAATTCGATGGCTCAATTTGATCGTGTAACTGGACCTGTATAGTATGCCTAATCTGCCGTGCTATGGGAAAACGCCGTATGAACCTCCTGGCATTGCTAAATTTCTTTTGGTGAATCACGAATTTTTGTGAAAATTTAAAACAATTGTACGCAATTTCACCTAAAGTTCCTGAAAATGTCGAGGAAAAATATTCATAGCTTTCCTCAAAAATAAAATTTGTATCGAGGGAAATTTGGCAACTTTCGAATGTCCATACAACGTTTTTCGTTAGCACGGCAGTAATCGATCGCTGAGTTTTCAAATCCCGTGCTTGAATCATAAGACCTAGTCGTTTAGATGCTCCATTTCATCCAGCAGTGGACCCCTAACGAGGTACTAGAAAAAAGCGCTTCTCTAGGCAGACTCGAAACCACTGAGTAATCCGCGAACTACCCATGTGATACAATCGTTAAGGCGTTGCTCATAGCATTAGATTTCATAACTAGTTTCCTGACTCTTTTTTCAGCTAAATACGGTTTGACCTTGTCGATTCACTTCAGAGCCCTTATCCTCAATGCTTACATACCAGAAAAGTCCTCTACGCCGCAGAAGATGTAGCGATGAACATTTTCCTCTTGACCATTCGATGTGAAGTCAGTAGGCCGAAAACTGTACAAGTTATCGTGATCAGTAAGCTCATGTTACGGCTGTTAATTTTTTTAAACAGAAATTAAAAAATGTTCTAATTTCGATTTCTCTGAAAAACTCGTGCGAACGAAAGCAATAAAGCATGGTTGCCACAGTCAGAGAGTACCGGGAAAACCAGGATATGCCAAGGAACTTTTGAGTCAGGGTAAACTGAAAATGTCAGGGAAAATGACGAAAATGTCAGGTAATAATTGTTGGGTCACCCTTTTTTGCGTTGTAGAATTTATTCGACGTTTTGAACAACAAATTTGCCTGAAAACTATTTTAATAATGTATTTTTCACTATCTGGCAAATCTTCAATCGTCAGAGAATTACACCGAAATGTGTCAGGGAGTTTCAAAATTCTGTGGCAACTCTAAAAAGTCAGTTCTTTCCTTAGAAATAAACCGCGACAAAAAGGCGTTGAAACTTTGTAATGTATCTTTGTGTTCGGTCCTTTTGGCTTAAAACTTTGAACTTGCGGGGAGAATCTAATTTAATTGAGTCATATTTATTTGCCATTGAAAGTCAAAGGAGGTTGCAGCGTTATTTCCAATGTGGTTTTCATTTCCAGTAGAGGCCTTGATCCGTCACGCCCTTTTGGCCAATCACCTCTTTAATCCGTAATGCGTTTCTTAGTATCACGGTGTCTCTCTACCCACTCGGAAAATGTGTTTAGCGACAATGTTAGTTTATGTATTGCTCATGTATTGCCTCTGATATATTGCTAGTTTCTTTGTCTCTTGTTTTATATTAATGCACAGCACACGGCGGTCTATCCAAACTTGTTTAATTTTGGATTTGATCCAAGGCTATTTAGTTCTTGCAGTTCTCTCGCCAAAACGTCACTTTTTATGCTCAAATTTATTTCTCACTTTTGAGGTGTGTTCTTTTTAAACTTATCATGCTATGTTGATATTATTACCTGCCGAAAAAAGCTTTAATTTGTTTTAATCCTCTGGAAATTCTCCTGGACCGTTTTAAAATAAAAGCGAGATTTGCAAGTTATGAAAACAAACCTCTGTGACAAAGGAGGGGCATGGATGGGGGCCGTTTTTGAGCCCACCTTGCTGAACTCAGCCATTTTTTGCGTATCGAAGGTCTGTATTTTACGGAGTGTATTATGATTTGGTTATTTCTGGATTCTTTTCGAGTTCAATCCTGGCCTATCCATGGATCTGAAGGCCGATTTTGGCCAGTGTTAGACCTTTAAAGGCCGAATATGACCAAATCATGACGTATTCCGTAAAATTAAGACCTTCAATGAGCATAAAGTCCTCGGGCTCGGAGAAGATCATTCATAACCTTTTTGTCAACTTATCCAGTCTCCGAAAATTCTCTTCGTTGCCCCGTTTCTCACTTCATCTACAGGGTTATTCAAAAGTCACGCACCACTGGTCATGACGGGGGTGGCTATTTGAAAATTTTGAGTTGCCCCACGACCTCCTTCCCCTGAGGGGATAAAAAACTGGAAAGTACCTTAAAAAGTTTCCCCCTCGATATGAGGAAAAACGTCTTAAACCGCAAGTCAATATCAAAATTAGAACTTAAAGTTATGGCCCGTGGTGCGTGACTTTTGAATAACCCTGTATATCAGCCTGGAAACCACTACTAAACGTTAGTGATTTAAAGTGGACGAAACCGCAACTCACCAGTCTCACTGCGTGGACAAAAAGTGAAAATACCCTTACGAATGGTTTCCGTGACATTCATCGGAGGGCAGTCAATACGATTTTGGACCGAACACTGCGGGTATACGACAGCCGGGAAGGGACAGGACAAGTCTTCAGGAATTAATGCAAGATGGTCGAAAGCTATAAACCTCGACAAAAACTATTGTCCTCCCCGCGACGCAAAGCATCCCCTCTCCCCACACGAGAAGAAAGGCATCTTCGAAACTCCACTTGGATAAAAGTTGCGCTCGTTACAACCCCTAAGAGCGCACATGTTTCTAATGTTCGGATGCGAAAATCACTCGAGCCGTACGAGGGGTGTCTTCATGACTGCCTCTTCCACCCTTCTATCGCGGGAGGTGCTTTTTATTTAGATTCTGTATCTCTTCGCTTGTTATCTCTTGCGCTGCTTCCTTTGCTGGTGTTACTACAAACGAATCGCGACTACGCGCACCGACGACACACGATCGACACGCTCGGAAACCTGAGGATGAAAAAAAAAACTTTAACAAATATTTTCTGTCACTTATCAGCCACATCAGCTGTTGCTAAATTTAATAGGGCAATTTAATTTTTTACATGGAAACGGTTGTGCGGATTTTGGCGCTAATTTCAGTGAATTTTCTACGCAATACGAAGCAAATTCCTTTTTTTTTTTTTTTATAAAAATTAAATTACCCAGTTAGATTTCACCGGAAACAAGTCGCTTGGATCTGAAGTCCAGACTCTAGGAAACATTGACAAGGAAAAATACTCTTTGATTCATTCGGACTTTTCGCTTGCATCAAAATGAAATCCGCCTAAATTAAGATGCTTGGCTCTTCGATTCAAGGAAAAATCGGATGGAATCAAGAGTATTTTTTCTTGTCAATATTGTTCAGAGCCTATAGTCTGGATCCAAGCGACTTTTTTCCGGTGTTGGCTAGAGCAGATATCGCTTGGATCCTTTTTTGCTAAACGCGGGCCAATTGTCGATCGAATCTATGTCGATGGATTCAAGCTCTTATTTTTGATTCGTGCCGATCGAGCCCATACTCTCCGTTGATGCACCCTGAGGGGCAGGAGCTGAAAACCGCACCCGTTTTGACGCGGCTCGAGGATGCAGCGTGGAGCGGAGGATCCGAGCCGAGGGCAACGTCCTAGATTAAAATCGAAAATCCGAGAAATGACGAGGTTCTCCTCGGAAAGCGCATCGGACGGCGGGCCCAGGCCGAGGCCCCGGCTTCTAAATTTAACGGCAACCGCGGAGAAGACGCAGATCCCAACCCGAGATGCCACCGCCCGGGCTAAATTTGGTCCTGTCCGGTACCGAGGGCCCTTGCCTTCTCCAAAAGTCCCATCCTGTCTCCTATTTCCAATGGACCACTAGACAAGGTACGAATTTCAGCATTCTGATACATGTTTCTAAACCAAAATTTTACGTAGAACACGATGCGCTCAACGAAAATGACCGAAATCAATACCTTGCGAAGATATTTAATGATTCTTAATGCGTGAATTTAAAACATCCGCTCATGAAAACTCAATGCTCTACGTGATTCACATCGAGCGCTAAACGTTATCATGACAGTCTCTGCGATATAAAAATCTGGCAACCTCAATCTTGACGCTTTGGCTCAGCTATAGCGAATTGCTTATAGTTTGAACAACACATGGTGGGAAATGAACATTGCTCGATTGAGAAGCTTGCTGAAACCGTTGTAGTGCGCGATTTGACTCACGTAGAGCTTTGAGTTTCTTGTCAGCGTGTAGTGCAAATTCCTCGTAACCAATGTGTAATAAAAACGTTCATATCTTCGTTAAGAGTTGGTTTCAGTAATTTTCGTTGCGCGAATCGTGTTCTACGTAAGATTCTGGTCAAGAAACATGTATCAGAATCTTTTGATTCGTACCTTGTCTAGTGGTCCATTGCACTACATTTTCCAATAAAGACAAGGTTGCCGCAGTCGGGGAAAACCGGGAAATGTCAGGGAATTTTAGAAAGTCATCACTGGAAAAGAAGTCGCTTGGATCTAAAGTCCGGACTCTTGAAAACAAGGTCGAGAAAAATATTCTTGATTCAGTCGGATTTTTGCTTGAACCAAAAGGAAATCCGCTTAAATTAAGATGCTCGGTTCTCTATTCAAGTAAACACCCGATTGAATCAAGTGTATTTTTTCTTGTCAATTTTTTTGAGAGTATATGACGAGGGGTCCAAGAGCCTTTTTTTTCCAGTGTACTATTTTAGACTAGACTGAACTATTTATGAAAGCACCGATCTGTATTTGATCTGTATAGGAAAGCCAATGGTGCACGTGATGTTGAAACCAGAATTAAATTCATGTGGTACCCTATTCAGGGTACGAGTGGTACGAGTTATCTTAATCGCGAATTTCTGAGGAAACAGCTTTACGCGTATACGATGTATGATTGGAAAGATCCTCATTTGTGAGTTATTTTTCTTGATACCATGAGGTAAAAATTTACTATTTATCGGTACATTTTTTCTAATGTTTTCTTTTATTTTCTCTGTTTCAGGTAAGGCATTTTATCATCAACATGAAAAATACTAAATCCCAGGTCCTCGGTCCCAAGCGCGTGAGTAACATAAAAAAAATAAAAAAAAATTGAGAATTTCATCATCTGCAGCTATTTCAGGTTCCCAGTGACCTGGGAGGTGGTAAACCTCAGGAAGACAATACTCGATTCAAAGGCATGGAAAAGTTACAGTAACTTGAAGAGAGAAAGAGAGTATCACCATGAAGCGGCCTTATTTGATTTTATCGTCCATATCTTGAGCTTTATGGAGCTCTTAGAACTCAAAAATGGCGAACGCTGAAAGCAGATGTAACTACAAAATGACTTTAAATGTGGTTTTATTGCATATCGAACAGGGAATTTTACTCAAATGCATTAGTATTTCGTGTTTACATAGGTTTACGGCCAATCGTGTGTTATTTTCAAGAAAATCATCTTGGATTTTGTAAAGTTGGCAGCGAGTGCGGCTGGTGATAGTCGTCAACAGTTGGCAATGACCCCCTTCCCATCATTTGAAACAAAGCGCCGCCATTTTTGGGTTCTAAGGTCTCCATGTAAAGTTGAGGGGCGTTATGCTTATACGATATCTATCAAGTTACTCTAGAAATAGTGAGAGACTAAAAATTGTCAAAATTCAGGAAACAGTCTTAGATATTTTTGGCAGTCTTAACTCACTAATTATTTAACACTATTAACAAAAAGTCTGCCAAGGAGCCCAATATCTCCGCCAAGATACTATTTCGGAAACATCTCACTACTACTTTTTTCCGGATATCCTGAGGGGTGATACCCTGAAGGTCGAGGGAAAGTCTAGGAGTCTCGAACTGTTACTTGTCAGCAACATCGGAGTTGAATTATTTTGTAAAGTATGCAGTGGATTCCATTGTGATTTGAATATTTAGTTTTACTTACCCTAACCAGTGCTGAATAAGAAAAGAGCTTCAAAGTAATAAGACAGCTGTAAAGTTTCACAATTTTTATCGAAAAATCGTCTGAAGTGATTCCGAAATTGTTCCGAAAACGGATCTGAGAACGGAACGAAAGGCAACGAAGGTGAATTTCGTGGCTCATTAGCATACTTACCGACTTCGTGTCATTTCTGAATTTATCACTCGATCAAAATTTAAAATTATGATCCGTCCGCGGAAAGTTTTGCATTTTTTTCTTTCAACGTGATTTGAGTCTGCAGTTTGGCCTGCCTCCTCACGTGTGACCTTGGCGATGCGATGGCCCCCAGTCATTGCGGGAATGATCGATTATCGATATTTCTCCATTTGAAGCCATGGTAAAGAATCGATCATTAAAGTGTTTGTTGCGAACACCCAGTCTATCGATCCTTTTCCTTAGGTTTAATTGGCAGATCGATTGATATATCGCTAAGCACGCCACGCCACTGGCTGTGATTGAGGAGCCCTTGGCGATCAGGAGAAAGCAAGTTATTAAACGCATAACGTGTAAGCACGTCCGGTTTTCCGCCATTTGCCGGGAAGACAGTACAGTTCCAGAATCCGGTTTTCCGTAGCTCGCGGTAACTCACAAGGTTTTTAGAAGTCGATCTATCTGCAGTATCGCCTGGTGTCCCTAATATTTCCAGGGAAATGCCTAATTTTTATTAGAAATATTAAGGTGATTCGATGGACGCCATATTTCGTGTCAGAAAGGCATGCGATATATCGCATCAACTGGTTCCATTTTTTCAGCTATTCGTCATTTTCCTCCAATTTTGAGATCGCAATTCTGTTGTCAGGAGACTATAGCACTCACTTACCAATTTTAACAAAGGAATTCAACGTAATAAAGACGTGGATTTTTTAGAGAGAAAACATCGCATTCGATACTGATATCGAAACTGCACTCGAATGCGATATTTTCTCTCTGAAAAAACCACGCCTTTATTACGTTGAATTTCTTTGTTAAGATTGGTAAGTGAGTGCTTTAGTCTCCTGACAACAGAATTGCGATTTCAAAATTAGAGAAAAATGACGAGTAGCTGAAAAAATGGAACCAATTGATGCGATATATCGCATGCCGTTCTGACACAAAATCGAATCGGCGTCCATCGAATCACCTCAATAGGGGTTCAGTACGCAAGATCTCAATTTCAATATTAACCTCGAGTTAGGTTAACTTGGATCAATTGGACCGCGTTAAGCAGAAAGGAACCAAGCCACATGAGTCATTGCCAAACTTAATTGGGCAATTTACTTTTTAACATGAAAACGGCTGTGCGGATTTTGGTGCAAACTGTGAATTTTTTGAACCTTACGAAGCAATTTCCTGAACATTTTCAAAGGAATTCGTACAAACGGTTTCTTTCAAAAAATTAAATCGCCCAGTTAAATTTGGCAAAAGCTGACGTGGTTTGGTTCCTTTCTGCTTATCGCGGTCCCATTTGTGAACTAAATTTCGTTCTCCATAATTTATAACCAGTTTTGACCGACTTTTTGTCGAAATTTCGTGCAAGTTGCGCATCAAATAGTCGGAAAATTGTGTTGTCCTCCTAACTTCTGCCAAACCTAAATCTGCGCCCAATCCGATTATTATGTCGTTTAGATTTTTTGTGAAGGCGCTCTAAAAAATATTATTCCTGTTCGGAACCTCCGGCGTGAACTAAACCGACCGCTGCCACCGAAATACTTCTTCGCCGTTTTCCCCACGAAAAAACGTAACTACATTTCAATGTTGCCAAATTTCCTCTCGTAAATTGCAATTTTAACCGTAGAATCTTGGGAATTTCTGGATGAAACTTTCACTGATTGTTCATCTGATCTCGTGCAATACTTAATCCGAAAAATTTTGGACGAAAATTACACGGGTACTTATATCCTTGGAAAAAATTGAATGGACCACTAGACAAGGTACGAATTTAAGCATTCTGATACATGTTTCTTGACCAGAATTTCACGTAGAACACGATTAGCGCAACGAAAATTACTGAAACTAACTCCTAAAAAAAATGTTAACGTTTTTATTTCACATTGGTTACGAGGAATTTGAACTGCCCGCTCACAAGAAACTCAAAGCTCTACGTGAGTCAAATCGCCCACTACAACGGTTTCAGCAAACTTCTCAATCGAGCAATGTTCATTTCCCACCATGTGTTGTTCAAACTATTAGCAATTTGCTATAACTGAGCTAAAGCGTCAAGATTGAGGTTGCCAGATTTTTATATCGCAGAGACTGTCATGATGAACGTTTAGCGCGCGATGTGAATCACGTAGACCATTGAGTTTTCATGAGCGAGTGGTTTGAATTCACGCATCAAGAATCATTAAATAGTTTCGTAAGGGGTTAATTTCGGTAATTTTCGTTGTGTGCATCGTGTTTTACGTAAACTTTTGGTTAGTAAACAAGTATCAGAATGCTGAAATTCGTATCTTATCTAGTGGTCCATTTGGCAACCTCGGAATGGAGTTAGGTCCTTCGTGCGGGAAACGACGATTTTGATTTTACGACTCTGCTATCCTACGACTCGATCCGGAGCTGGTTTTATCACCCCCGGAACGATCCTGTCTCTTCGTCCCGGAAAAGTGGAATAAAAAACTCGATGGCCATCGGCAGCATGCATGCGAGTCCGTTGCAAGTGCTCAAAGGCCGCGAGCGATTACGGTGCGGATCAAGCATCATGTCCCCCGCGGGGAGGGGGGGAGGGGGGGGTTTGCGTCATTCGTCATTCTCGATGCGTAAGATTGACACGGTCGTCAGCGTCAGTGTCAGATCCTCGGGAATATTGGATTTTTTTTCCCAGGGCCAGTGCTCTCATTTCCCCGGAACTAGTATCGAATCTCGGAACTTCTGAGATTTTCCCGAATTTTTCCCGGAACTTTTAAAATTCCCAAGTTGTTCCCGAGCTGTATACCTTTCTCGGAACTTTTGAAAAAATCCCAAAAGAATCCCGGAACTTCCGACGGTCATGCACTGGAAAAAAAAAAAAACACATTGGATTTTATCGTCCATATCGGGAGCTTTATGGAGCTCTTAGAACCCAAAAATGGCGGACGCTGCATGAAAGCACACTGAAAAAAAACCACATTGGATCCAGAGTCCAGACTCTTGAAAACATTGACAAGAAAAAATACTCTCGGTTCAATCGGATTTTTGCTCGAAGCAAAACGGAATCCGCTTAAATTAAGAGGCTTGGTTCTTGATTTACGCTAGATTCTGATTGAATCAAGAGTACTTTTTCTTGTCGATGTTTTTAAAAGTCTGGACTCTAGATCCAATGTGTTTTTTTTCCCCCAGTGTAGCTGTTTTAAAATAAAAGTCGTTGCTTCTCGCAAAAAGAAACTTTCAAATCATTCCGATTCTCGAAAGCTCATTTTGTTCAGAACATTATTTCCTTCAAAGAAATGGCCGCATATTTTATTATGAGTGGAGCAATTCCATTTAAAAAAAAAAAAAAAAAAAAAAAAAAAAAAAATTGGTTGGGGGGGGGGGGCTGTACTTGTTGCACTGTTATCGGAAGGAACAACGGCAATCTCGCCCCCGAGCGACTGTCCAACTGGAGAACGTCGCCAACGAATGCGCAACGTGAAATTCTGCATCATCCTTTGGAAGCTCTCGCAAGTGCAACATTTTAAATTTCGAGTGAGCAACGACGTTGTCCACCGGGCGTATTTCTATCAAACGGAACTATGTGCATTATGACGTGAGCCCTGATATGCACATATTCTTACGGGTCTCAGGGCTCATGTCTCAATACACATAGTTCCGTTGGGTAGAAATACGTCCGTTTGTGAGGCGTCTCCGGCCGGCGTCACTACTCACGAGGACATGCTCCACCGTTGACAACGGCCGACGCTCATCAGTCATCACTCATTCATCTCTCGACCGTTGTCGGTTTTCCAACGGCAATCTGCCTTTCCTCGAGCGAACGGGGGGTTGTCTATTATAGCACGTTGCCCATCAATCATCGACGGGCAAGGACCTGAGTTCGTCACCTTCCGGCCAAAGTATCACAAGCGCCATGCGACGTTTAAAAATTTCCGCCGCCATTTTACTTTTTACAGAGAAATTGCTCGACGAAGCCGTCCGAAAATTTCACTGAATTTTCTTTGCACTCCCTTTAAAATTCAGTGAAATTTTTTGACAGATTCAACCAACAATTTCTCTGTAAAAAAATAAAACGGCGGCGGTCATGTTTGACCGTCGAATGGCGCTTGTGATACTTTGGCCGGAAGGTATTGTAACTAGTTCATCTGCGGTAGCAGTTTTTCACGTCATGGTGTGGTGAGTTACATGCATAGGGTCTTTTCTTGGAATTGTTATTTTCGGGGGTGCAGAAGATTCCAAATTCAATTGGTCTCTCCCATTTTTAGCCAAAATGCGGGACACCACCCCCCCCCCCCCCCAGAACACCAAAAATCGACAACACAAAACACAACTTTTTGCGCCCTTCACATTGCAAAAATGTCGTGAAAAAGTCCAATTCGATCAAATTTGATAGGGCTCCTCGTGTTCCTCCTTTCTGATGAGGGTCCCGGGCCTGGGATCATATAATCAGAAATTTCAACAATCAGCCCGCAGAGGGCTGATTGCTGTAATTGATATACAAAGCGATGGACAAAGAAGACATTGGGATTATGGAGCTATCCTATTGGTTGAAATGGTTGGTTCCTTTAGATTAAGGAGAAAATGAAGGACTAACCTTAGGGTCTCTCGTTGCTCGTTGGTTGCCGTCAGTTAGTCTATTATCTACCTTCTTTGTTCATCACAAGCACAGACTTCCACCTATAGGATCGCTCCACACCCCTTTTTTCTCTTTTGTCTATAGCTTCATCTATCAATTCAACAATCAGCCCGCTGGAAGTTTCTACGGTGGCGCCATCTATTCCGTCGAGTGTGTCCCGACTCGGGAAAACGGTCAGACGTAGAGTCCCTTTATACTGAGAGTCAAGACAATGTGAATCCATTTCTGATTGGTTCCCGTAGTTTAGGCCTTCGCAGTGTCACAAACGGGAATAAAGATTACATTTTCACCGATTGCAAAGATTATAATCTGGAATGGACCAGGGAATTACGGGTTTAGCAAGGAACAAACGGAATGAGAGAAGGAACGGAGAAAGGAATTTGAGAATGGGTCGATCAAAGATTACGAAAAACGTTCAATTTGTGTAATCTTTATTCCCGTTTGTGACTCTGTGAGGGGTGTTGTCTTGACTCTCGGTATAAAGGGACTCTACGGTCAGACGTGGCAACGGGATGTGTGACTCTGCGAGCGGCATTTTTCGTGTCGTCCGATTCCCGTATTCTCGTCGCGGCCGTCCTGCCGTCGGCCGTTCCGACGTCGCGATGCCGTCGTCGCGTCGTCGCCGTTTCCGCCCGCCTGGCTCCCCCGGCCGGGCCGCGGGTCGCAGTCCTGCGCGCCTCGGGCTTCCGGGAAAGTTGCGGCGGGAACTTGGGCGCACGGAACCATGAGAATCCTTCCGCGCCATTCAACAGTCCGTCCTATTGTCATCGTCATCGCTGCTCCGTGGCCCGCTTTAATCGGAGGATCGCCACGTCATTGCTCTGCGAAAAGGAGAGACGAAATTATATCGATGGAAAGAAGTGGGATAAGAGAAATGAATGGGTCACTAAACCATGAACGAATTTTGACTTGCGAATATAGTTTTCTGAAGGAAAATGACGCGTAGAACACGATACGCTCATTAAAAACGGGAACAAGTAACTCAATAACCGAGAAATGCGTAGTTCAAATCGCTCAACTTATACGCAAATTTAAAACGCCCCGGTTTCGCGCCGCGCCGAATGATGTCATCCGGCACCAATCAGAAGCGGGCAAGGGTTTCCACGACTTCTGTCAAATGTCTATCTACTCTTCGTATATGAAAACAATACTAAAGTCGAAATTATATCTTTTGAATTCAAGACTTGAATCTCATTCGTATGTTAGCTGTAATAAACGAGCAACAATTCCACATTGAAACACGTTTTATTTAAACAAACATCAGAGGAAAATGAGAGAAGATTGCCATATGACTACCGCAGTGCGTCAACACCGTCAGTTTCCCGCCATTCGGGTGCGTTTGAAATGTCTTGCAGTTTTTAGATTTTTCAAAAGCGGGTTTCTCCGCGATTTCGGCTCCATAAAAATGCGGAAAAATCACCACGTTATCTACTCACATTGTACTTTCAGAATATTAAATAAAGTAAACAAGGTTTAGTGACCCATTGCGGAAAAATAAAAATGTGACTCCTCGCACAGAGAGTACCTCGAATGCGTGAAGTATTTCTGTAGTCTTGTAGGCGCCAATATGCGTTGCGCGCCAACTGACCGACTGCACCGCGTTTGACGCAATGCGAGAAGTATTCATGCAGTCTGGTAGGCGCGACCTGTCCGGCGTAATGCGAGAAGTATCCATGCAGTGTTGTAGGCGCTAACTGTCTGGCGTAATGCGAGAAGTATTCATGCAGTCTGGTAGGCGCTAACTGTTTGACACAATGCGTGAAGTATTCCTACAGCGACTTCCTACGTTGGATATCCCCCCCTCCCCCTTTTAAAAGTCGGGTTTCTGACGTTATCCACCGCGGTAGTGACACCCTTGGTTTCTTCCACCTTGCTTTGGTCCGCGTTTCACGTTGAGTAACCGATGCAAATGGATATCATCCTGATTGATGAAAGTAAGGTGGAAGTAAACAAGGTTGTCACATCCGCGGTGGATGACGTCATACTCCAACTTTTTCAAAGCGCGATATCTCGGTTAATATTGCACGTAGAAGGTTGCTGTTTGGACGGACCTTATTAATTTTAGCTGATCTACAAGAATCAAGCATTAAAACACGATTCTGTGACCAGCGCAACTGACTCACTCTCTCTCATTATTCCGCGTTTTTTTTTTAAAAAAAAAATCGGAGAGTGTTTTCAAAATTGACCAAGGGATTCGAGTTAAAAATTTCCGTAGCCACCTTGAATATTCATACCGAATTTTGAACACACGGAAAAAATAAAATTGCTGATTTAACACTTCAATTGCAAAAAAAAGTGACTGCAATATTTCAACGTAGATTTTACCGCAAAAAAATGCTACTTTAACCACTATTGTAAGCTAATTTAATCACGGGGGTGGTCAAAGTAGCATTTTTTTGTTATAAAATCTACGCTGAAATATTGCAGTCACTATTTTTAGCAATTGAATCGTTAAATCAGCAATTTAATTTTTTCCGTACAGCGTGCATGTGTCGCAGGGTTTCAACCTGCATCCTATATCTAGCGGTCTAGTTTAACGTTGCATGCGAGCCCTTGACGAGATGTCGGGGTTTTCTCTCGTCATATCGAGGTTGCTCTTTTGCGGTCGGCCCGCTTCCAGAAGCATCGACCGAGTCGAATAAACCGCACCAACTCCTGATTATGAGCCAGCATGGAGTATGGAAAAAGCCATAGCGGTGAGCGCCGTCGCACAGTGGATCGAGTCAATTCGAGAGGCCGGACATGAAATTTGAAACTGAAACTGCAATTTTTAATGTTTATTTCGTCATATTTTAAATATCTAGGGGTGCTCTCAGATGTAAATTTTACGTAGAAACCAATGAAGCCACTTTTAGAACCTCAAAATTTTGTATAAACGGAGTTATAAGCGTTTGAAGTTTCAAAATTTTGACCGACCTCTCCTATTGACGCGATCAACTGTGCGCCGATCGCCATCGAACCGGTGAGTCGCGCGATGGCGCCCCCTTAAGAGCGGGTAATTAATCGAAACGGGAGCGATTTATCGAGGAATCGAGGATATCCACGGCGGAGCAGGAAGCTGCTCTCTTGAAAGAGCAGGCGGATCGGTTATCGCACGTTCCCGGCTCCGCGAAACGAATCGATGCTTTCCGTTCGCGCACCGGTAGCCAGGACCGGTTCCTTCTCGCCTGTGACTTTCCTTTTCGCCAAAAATATCCGCAGAAAATCGAACGGATCTGCGGAGGTGTTGGCTTGGCGCTAGACAGGGCTCAAGACTGCCGTGCTAAGGAAAACGTCGTATGAACCATCGTCAGTTGCCAAATTTCCTTTTTTTTAAATACGGATTTTCAGGAAACAGCGGACCCGGGAGGTTTTAGAGGCAACAGAGATGGACTTCTGGCGTAGATCCGCTGGTATTTCCAGAAAGCATCGCCGAAGACGGTACGGGAGATCATGGATGCCAAGCAGACCATCGTGCATGACATTATGACAAAACAACTCATTTGGTATGGTCATGTCCAGAGAATGGCAGGAGACAGGTTGCCGAAGAAGGTCCTTGACTGGGTTCCTCCTGGGAGAAGACGCAGAGGGCGCCCAATGAAAGGTTGGAGGGAAGGGATTGAAGCGGAAATGTTAAGGTGCTCAATCCCCCAAGATTTGTGGTTTGAAAGAGAGCAGTGGAGGTTAGGGGTCGTAGAGCGCGAGGGAGTGCTGTAAAGCGACTTATATGTATGTATGTTTTCAGGAAAACTTGAGAAGATATTTTGTTCAATTTTTCAGATAATTCTCTTCGTAATCAGGTCTACATCATCTGAAAATTTCAAGAGAAAATATTCACATCTCTCCTCCAAAATAACTCTTTTACTGCAGGGAATTTGACAACTCTCGGATGTTTATGCGGTGTTTTTCCTTAGCACGGCAGAAAAAACCTCAGTTGATTAAAATTGAATCTCTTGGTGCGGAATAGCGTTTGCACTTGTCAGAAATCTTGGAGTCCATTGTATATTGGACTCTCTAATTTTGCTCCCAAAAAACTCAAGTGATATGAGTTAGGGGTGTTCAGGGTTGCCACAGTCAGGAAAAACCGGGAAATGTCAGGGAATTATAAAAAGACGGGGAAAACCTGGAGATTTCAGGGAAAATGACGAAAAGGTTAGGGGAAAAATTGACAAGTCACCTTTATTCCTTTCTAGAAAGGGTTTGACGTTCCGAACAACAAATTTTGCCTGAAATCTGTCTCGAATAATTTCTATTAAGGATCTGGCACATCATCTTCAATTACCAAAATGTGACGGAGAAATCAGGGAAATGTCAGAGAATGTCATTCTCTAAATTTTGTGGTAACCCTGGGAATAGCGTTTGTAATGTTAGAAATCTTGGAATCTATTCAGGGTGACAAAATTTCGTGAAAATTGAAATCTTGAAATCTGAATTTCACGTGGATTATTTCAAGAAATTTCAGAAATTTATGAAAGATTTAGAAAAATATCGGTTCCTTCTCAT